>NC_089217.1:2676572-2876572 GCF_963930695.1 Labrus bergylta
GTGTCAGGGAGGCTAAAACACAGCCTGTGTGTTCGTGTGTGTGTGTGTGTGTGTGTGAGTGGGAGGGTGTCCGTGTGTGTGTGTGTGTGGGGGAGGGTGTCCAGTTTCTAGCTAACAATGTGAAATTACATATTGTTGCTGGGTTAAGAGGGGTTAGCATTTGCTTAAAGTGGTGTTTTCTGAGCGGCGAAAATGTTAGCCACCCCCGGAGAATTCATCATACACAAAACACACACACACAGACACACACACACACACACACACACACACACACACACACACACACACACACACTGGATAGACCACATAGGCGGCTCAGACTTCACAGTGGGGTTTTGGTAGTGGTGTAATTTGTTTTATTAAATACAATTACTGCAGCTTTGCTATTCTAACCTGGTCATGAGCGGCTGCGGGCTCTCTGTGTGCGTCTGTGTGTATGCATGAGTGTGTGGTTGTGTGTGTGTTACTTTATAGAATACAATTTTTTTAAAAGCTTTATCCATTGATTTAAACAAGGTGGGCAAAATATTGAGAAGAAACATCTTCTCAGAAAAACTGTAACATGGTTTTCTTTGCAGCCACCAGACCTCATTTATAAACAGTCATTTTGCCTCCCAGAACGCTGAACTTCTTCTTCTGCTGCTGCCTGTATCAGATGGTGTTTTTGGGGTTATTTAGTTTTACACAAAGTTTGTGTTAGATGAACAAAACCCAAACATCACACAACAACACAAATAACCTAATGGCTCAATGCAGAGGTAGATCAGCAGCTCCCGTGTTGTACCTGTGAAAATGTGTGATTTTGTTAATGGAGTCTGGTGGCTTTGAAGAGTTTAGCAAAAACTGTAGACGGTTCTAAAAAAGGAGATGTTAACTTGACCAAAAGTTATTTTCCTGTAGAATAGTTTCTCTAAAGTTGTCAGACACTTAAATGAACACGGTGCATTTGTCTGCAGGGATAATGTTGGAGCCACTACAGATTATTTTTTGGCTGCAACTTGCAACAAACTACTTAAAGGCTTTATCTGTGATTTTTTTGATCCAGCAGATGTCGCCCTTGAGCACCAGCATGAAACCAAAACGTCTCGAGGTGCATTGTTGTGTTAGCATGCTAATGCTAGCGATCTTTATTATGCTGGTATCTTCACACTGCATGTAAATTTACCTGAAATGAGCGTGATCTAGAAACACAGTTAAGCAGTGAGTAAAGTATGTTATTCTTCTTTTCTCTAGTCCCTCAATTAAACAACTTTTATACACGAGGGGAGGAGTCAGCCGGCCGTCCCGGCGATGTAAACAAAGTGAAGATAGGACTCTGAAAACTCTGAAAACATCACAGACAGTGGGACTCGAGTGTTACACCCATTGTAGACAGTCATGACTCACAGAGTTATTTTCAGAGGATATACTTGATTTCTACATTTAAGTGTGAAAAATCACATATAAAGACTTTAAGCAAGTCTTTCCAAATAGGTCCCAGGTTGGAAAATGTTGGTATTGGCCTTACATTTCAGCATTTTCCTCGTAAACTGGTGACTGTGTGTGTTATGTGTGTGTGTGTGTGCTCCAGTGGTCAGTAAGGTGATCTGAGGGCTACAGTTAAGAACACAAACAGAGATGAAAGCAAAGTGCCGAGTCAACACAACAGCTGCAGACGGCCGCATTGTTTGTGAAGAAAAGCCGACGCTGTTGAATTAAAGGCAGGAAAAAAAAAAAAAAAACCCAAGCATGGCTTAATTACTGTCGCATTATACCAATTATTTTGTCTCCACACCCTTATCTTAATTACTTCAAAAGACCAACTTCAATTAGGGACGTGAATACTGCATCTAGAACTGGCAGTCCAATCCCCAGCTCCCCATGGAGGCAAGCACGTCACTCAATTACTCACACACACACACACACGCTGAATCTTACCAACAAATTTGCTGATAATTAATTGACATGCCAGGCATAATATTCAGCATAAATAAATGAGCGTTGTTCTGAAAAAAAAAAAAAACGAAGATGAAAGCGGAGCAATTAATTCCCTGCGTCAGTACAGAGCAAGCCAGAAGTGGTCCCAATGATTTCATGTGTGTAAAAGATTCCAGTGAAAATGTCAGCGATTTATCTCATCAGTGGGATTGAAAATGGAACGATGTGCTGTTTGTTTTAGAGAGAGACAAAAAAAAAATCAGGTCGATCCAAGACCTCAAAGTGGAGAAACAACTCGATGACAGAACGTACAACATGTTGGATTTTACACTCAAATATGGACTAACACTTTGTGATTTTTTTTGTCGAGTTCTTACATCACCTCAAATATTTCCAAATGTTATCAAAGCCAGAGAAACTTTAACTTCACACCTGACATGATGATGTAACAACTGTATCCCTGATGGCTGCTCCATCTCTCAGCTTCCTTCAGACCAGCGACAATCTGTTGACACAGTTTTGTCTCACCTTCTAAAAGACCCTTTAGTGTCCGCTAAGAGCCAGCTGAGAGGGGTAGAGTGCAGTGTGTGTGCGTGTGTGTGTGTGTGCGTGTGTGTGTGTGTGTGTGTGTGTGTGTGTGTGTGTGTGTGTGTGTGTGGGAGGTGCAGGAGAATAAGGTGATACTCCGGGTGTGTTTGTGAGGAGATGAAAGGTAATGCAGACCATCGGGGTCACATGTCTGGCTGCATGACGGAGGGCTCTACCATCCTAAACCTGAGGAGGAGGGCGGGTTACATGTCGGAGGGTCTCCTTTTGGTGGGGGTGTAAGGTGGAGGGGGTGTTCTTGTCCCTGACCCATGTCTAAGTGGCGCTGCCGTGTTTACTGTGAGGAAGGAAGCTGTCAACTGTGTTTGCTCCCATCGCAGCGAGACAGAGCAACTCCTCACCCTTCCTCCCCCCCATACTGCTTACATGGAGAGAGACGTTGTGCTGTACATTTCTGGAGCCAGAGAATCAAAAAGGAAAAACAGAAAAGAGGTGAAGTTATTCCTCTTGACTCCATTTGGTCTGCGTCGGTGCGCCTGGAGGAGGGGTACGGCGGCGGGCCAGAGCGACGGGCCTCCCCTCTGCACGGGCCCGGAGGTGATTGACAGGGCTTCTCTACTTGAGGTGTAGAGTTTCCCCCCTGGTGTAAAAAGTCCCCGTGGCGCTCCTCCAAAGGGTGACTGCATTCCTGACCAGGTCATGAACTGACCACCTTCACCACCGCCACCCCCCACAACCACCGCAAACCGCTAAAAATCCCCCCCACCTGAGCTGCAGAGCGACCTCAAACTGCATGTTTTTTCCCCTGAAATTGAGAAAACTGCACGACTGAGTCATGGTGACCATATGACTTATTGACCCTCAGTGTGGGGGTTGGAGCAAGTCAGTGCTAGCTTGAGCAAAAAAGCACGCTTGATGTCAGGATTCTGACATCAAGACTGGGTCAAAACCTTAAACAGGGTTAGGTTTTGAATTGGAACAATTCATTGGACACATACTACTCTTTAGATATGTCGCAGTTTTGAGAAAAAGTTATTTTCCTTTTCTTATTGTCAGTAAATGAGGTTGGTCATTGACACTGTTATCACAAAATGCAATGAGCAAAGAAAGTAGAAGGCCTACTCACATCTGTAAAAAAAAACAGACAATGCTGTGACCACTTTTTAGTTTTCTGAATTATTAGTATTAGTATTAAATCTTCTAAAAATAGGAATTTACATCCTCCTTATTGAGTTAAACTCACTGACGCTCACTGTTCACACTGCATCCGTTAAATATTTCATTCATTGCTCTGTGAATTTCAGTTTCCCCTTGCAAACAGAATGACATCTAGTGCTCTTTTTGTATTAAAAGTGGTCAAACAGAAGTGTATAGTGCTTTGTATTTAGGGGCATTTGTATCGAATCACAACCCTCAAAAGCTCGTCAAAATATGGCTCACATGAGTTGAACAAAAGTTTTTCCACCAGTGTTGACACAAGTCAAAGATCCGCATTTCAACACAGATATGGATCATTTTTAATGCAACAGGATCTCCTCTTTGTAAAGCAAGCTAACAAGCTCTTTAAAGTGATAAAAGCGAGGGCCTTGTAGAGAAAACGGCAAATTGCCGTAAAAACAGCGTGCAGAGTTTGGACACTCAAATTGGAATCAAGCTAATTTTGTCGCTCACACTCACTTGTGTCACATGCTGTAAGGACAGGCTGTTCCTCAAGTAGTGAACATCATTTTCACTGATTTAGAACCGTATTGGACGTTCATGCCTTTTTCAAGTATTAGTCAACACTCAGGCATCACCTGGGGAACGAGATTTAGATTAGATGTTGATAACAAAACTCACTGAAACATGAATAAATAAACGGTCCTATTGTTTCTTTCCCTTCATTATCTCTCACCCTCAAGCCCAAGCTGACACCTTCCCTGATGATGTCAGAGCCATGACATCATCCGGGAAGGTGTCTTTAAAAATGAGAACGCTCTTCTATAGTAACAGATGTAAACATGACCCGTGTTCAAAGGTTGTATTGTAGTCTTCTCTGAGTAATAAACTGATGCGGGGGGGGGGTGAGTAATGAGTGGAGTACTCGGGTAATAACAGAGGTGGCAGGTTCCCATTGGATGTTTTATCTTTCTGTATTTATTCAGATAACAGAGTTTTGCTTTTATGTGAGGAGCTCAAATTAAAAATGGTCATTGAAACACGTTCTCTAAATCCTGCTTCATAGTGGAAGGTGTTATATCTAGACTGTACATGGTGTGTTTAGAAGCAGAATCCCCTATATTACTACCACTTACATGGCATTGCAGTCCCTATAGACTCATTGTCTTTGTTTGTGTAGCTATTGTTTCGCCCGGGGGTGGGGTGGGGTGGGGGGGGTGGGGGTTGGCGAGGTGGATTAATGCTTCGTTGTTGTTTATTCAGCCTTTTTTTTTTTTTTTTTCACCCTGGCAACATTTCTGAGCCTATAACCGCTTCATTTCTTCCCAACCCTTCCATACAGTACTACCACACACACACATGTAGATACACCCCACGCCCCAACCCCGTGCACCCTTCAGGGCCTACCTCGGGGACCCGTGGTGTGATGAGCTGCGCCCATCCCTGCGCCGCCTGTACTCTCAATCTCTATCTCGACCCCAGCAGAAAGCCGGGGAAATTACGCGCCTTTTCCCTGGAATGTGATTAGATTCCTGATGTTGGCAGCCACACATCTCTGTTTTTTAATTGGGTTCCGAGGCGCGACGAGATTAGCCTCGTGACATCATTGATGGTCTGTTCGTGTTTGTGTGTGTATGTGTGTGCGGGGAGGTTGGTGGTGTCTGCTGATAAGAGATGGTAAGGGGGTGTCAGGGCTTTTTTTTTTTTGTGGGTGAATCCCCCCCTCTCCCAAATGGATGAGTCTTACTAATAGGGTCTAAGAGTGGTTTATTTTCACATATAGGAACATATGCATGGATGGAGGGGTGGGGGGGGGGGATCCATTTGCTTTTGTTTGTCTGTGAGATTGCCACGTTACAGAGTGTTTTGTGTTAGCGTTAGAGCATAAATCTGATAAAAGCTGCCTTCATAGAAACAATAGAGCCAAACATGTGTCATCACATCTGCTATCACTAATCGCGTTCATCTCCTAAATTTGATAAAATCAATACTTGCCAAAAGCCTTTTTTCAGCCATTTCACGTTGCACTATTATAACCCAAAATTGCATCTTGTCATTTAAAACCTAAGCCTATTATCGTCTCTTCATCACAACATCATCTGCATACAACTTAAGGTTATCTCATCTCCTAATGTCGATGTTTCCAGCTCCTTACTGTTGTCGATCAAACGTTGACTTAAATACAGGCGGGAAAATCTAAGAAATTGTAATTCAAGCTGGAATAATCCATCAAATCAGAGGCTGGTAAAACATTACCATGTCAGCTTTGAATCGAATCAGTCTCCATTTTCTCCAGAGATTGTCATTGTTGCTGACTCCAAGCCAGCATGGAGGGGCCTACGACTGGCCATGAGGATTAGAATGGGAATTTGATGGGGGGTTTGTTGGTCCACATTGGCAACAAAGAAGTATACACATGATCCAGAAACGAGCACACCATTTAGATATCAAATATGGATGCTCTAAGGGGTCCCAAGTGAACTAAATGTAACTCATATTGGCTCTGTATGGAGTCCATCAAGGTCTCTTAATCTTCAAATATGAACACAAAAATGTGAGGTCACTTGGGACATTATTGGTTACATCGTAGTTGGGTTTCCCCATTATGATAACACATCGGTGTGATGGTCTTGTTGATAGCCATTTTTTTAATTGAGGCTAAAAAATGTGTTTTACAGTGCTGTGCTGGGTGTGGGTTCAATTATTTTAACTCTTGGTTCAGAATTCATCTAATTAAATAATTAACTACAGCCATATTTGCACATTTCTAGTATAATCTGGAAAACTACTCTAGGAATGAGGTCATCTTTAAACTTAGTTCTGTGCAAAACAAGCCATAAATTTAGTCGTTTTTTTTAAAGATTTATAATTTGCCTTTATTTTGAAAGGACAGTGGATAGATTTGGAAATTGGGAGATAAGACAAGCAGGGGAGGAGTCATGGGTCTGACTTGATCTTGAAGCCTGCTTGGGGGACTGTAGTCTCCGTGCATGGGGTGTGACCTAACCGCTAGGCCATCAGCACCCCACAAGTTTAATATCTAAATAAGAGTTGTACAGCACAATACCTAAATCCTGCCATATTTTACCAAACAGAGTTCCAGTGGAAATATTAGCTCCTCACTAGTTGGCATATATATTGTCTATTTTCTCTGCAAAGTTTTCTTCTTGGCTTTTTTACTCCATGTCTCTCTCTTAAGGCTTTCAAAGACTGAACGTGTGATTTTAAATCAACGTTTTGACTGCTTTTTGGATGCAAATTGTGGAGACTTAAAAGAGAAAGCTCAAATTTAACTTAACAGCAACATCTTAATAAAATGACACTATTTGAATGCGACACAAACCCTGATTTAGGGCGTCCAATTTCTAAGTTACATGGTTCATCTATATTATACTATAGACCCATGCAGATAGATCCCATGCAGAAGTCTCCACTCAGACATTTTAATTCAAAAGTTAAACTTGTGTCGTATCACACATTAAGCCGAGGTAGAAGTGACAGGATGTGTGACAGGTGCACCGACCTCCTAATCTTTACATGACCGGCAACTCTCTGAAACTTTTACACACAGTCAGAGCTGAAGGTCATGGTCATTGTGAGTGGAGTTGGGGGGATTGGGGGAGGGAGGGGGAGGGGCAGTCGTGGGTGTAAAGGTCTCCCACGCCTCGCCTTCCCCCCCATTAGCTCGCATCCCCTCCTCCTCGGGCCAGAGAACAATCATCCTGGCGTCTGATACTTCCTGCCCGGCAATAATTACCCCACCTAATTAAAACTTAATTGCTGGCCTCTCCGACCGCCATCTTAAAATGAGCAATGGGAGCCGGGGCGGGGGCGTAAGCCTGCTGGGATGTTTGTGTGGACGGCAAATTGGTTTATCCCTATCAGATTCCTCAGTCCCTGGCCCCGCGCACGCTACCGCACCGCTCCACTGCCCAGAAACAGAAAGAAAGGGAGAAGGCTTAATGTGATGGAGGCCAGACAAGGCCTAATGAGATATACTTTTTTTTTTTTTTCCCCTTTGCTTCTTTAAACCACCACTTTCATTCACAGTTTCGATTAGTTGGCTTAAAGGAGCGGGGGGCCGAGGCCTGTCTGGGCAGGAGAGAGTGATGAAAAGTTTGCTGTGTGGGAGGAGAATAAAAGGTTTTCGGGGGGGGGGGGGGGGGTGATGGGGTGATGGGGAAAGGAAGACGGAGAGATAAGGAAGTTAGGATTCATGGCCCCGCTGCAAAATCATCAGGGGTAAATGAAAGAGGAAATGCTGCGTTAATCGCTATGGGTTCTCATAATTGTTACGATTAAATTTCATAATTGACTAATGGCCAGCTGCGGCTTACATTACACGCAGGATAAATACATCACATTAAACATGCAAGCTGAGAGGAGACGAGTGGAGATGGATGGATAGATAGGACAGGAAGGATGGACCGATAGATTGATGGACTCTTAGTTTTCACCCGTTCTTGCTGGTTTTTTCAACACTGCAGAGGAAAATCAAGCCATCCCCGTCTATTGTAGTTACATTAAAGGGACAGTTCGGGCCTTTTTGAAGCTGGGATGTAAAAGATTCTTTTTATAAGTTTGTTTTTTTACCTGCTTTGATCACGGTTAGCAATTTAGCTACCTGGAAAAAGGCGAAATCAGTAACAGTGTAGGTGTTCTCCTCTACACAAGTTCCCTTGCTATGAGTGACATAGCGCACAGCTGTTTGGGTCTGAAAGTGCTGTAGCATGCTCCTTTTATTTTTTCAAACGAGATGCATGCTTGCACTTTCCCCCCCAACTATTCAAAAGAGCGTTTTTTCCGGTCACAACATCGATTTCCTCGTGATCTGTTGATTGCTTTTAGTCCTAGAAAGATGTGGCTGGCTGCGCTAAAAAAAAACAACATTATTCCAACACTGAGGCGACTCTGAGGAAAGATGAAACCACAGGAAAACGAGCAAGCTTGATGGCACCGCACATGCAGGAAAAAATTGGCATTGTTTAAGTCATTCTTTTGAATTCTTTTGCTGGGAGGAAATAGCAATTTGCCCCCAGGTAAAGTGCTATTTTAAGTATTTATTCTGGTGTTTTTTGTGGACAAACATTTAGTAATTGTCCTTTGCTTTCCTGTTCTTGCTGAATTTGCAGCAGCATTGCAGAGTATCTGCCTGGATGTAGAGAGGGGTTAAAGGCCCGGGAGCGCCGAAACGCCACATGGTTGAAGGGCCTGGAGGGAGTTTTGGCGCGAGCAACAAAGGTAAAAAGGTATGAGAGAGATGGAGAGAAGTGGAGGGGGAAAAAAAAATTGGTGTGGAGATATAGGAAGCGATGAAAAGGTGTTGGAGAGAAAAAAGATGGCGATGTGGAGAGGAGAGGAGAAGCTGCATTCAGGGCCTCCGGGTGGTATTAGGCTGGGTGCCAGGCTGGTGTGTGTTATCCCAATGTGTGTGCTTCCTATGAACTCCCATTTTTTTTCTGAACCTCATCTCCCCGCTCCCCTCCATCCTTCACTCTTGAACTCTCTCTCTCGCCGCTTTCGCCTGCCTTTCTTCATCTCCCAAACACAAGCGAGAGGCGGTTGGGCGATGAGCAGATAGCGGAGGAAGGAGACGGAGGTGTGGAGGGAGAGAGAGAGAGAGAGAGAGAGAGAGAAAGTTGGAGGGTGATTAGAGAGAGATGACAGGTGACATCCATAAAGGGATTACGGGAGCGGGGGGCCTCAAAGACAGGGCCCTAATCCTGGCTTTGTACGGGCGCAGATAAACAGCTCCACTGATGGCTTGCTCTCTTAAAAAGTGAACATGAGCTACACAAATAACTTCCTAATTCCCCCTTTGTAGAAGTGAGTGCACGCTACAACACAAATAAGTTCCCTAATTCTTCCTTTGTGCGAGCGAGGCCTCCGAGAAGCACAGAATAACTTTGCTCTCGAGGTGTTTGTGAACAGGATGCTCGGTAAGAGGCGAGAGAGGGGGGCCCCGCACTGAGCAGATATGTGTCGATTGTTGCTCCGCCGCATGTTGGTGAAAAGACTTACACGTTTGTATTGAACAGCAAAGCGTTGGGATGAGAATGAAGAGGAAATGTACTTATTTTCTAGTGTTTGGAAACACACACACGGTTGTCGGTTTGTGGTCTAATTAAGCGCTGCCTTGAAGACACACACACACACACACACACACACACACACACACACACACACACACACACACCTGTGCTGCACAGACAGGAAAGACCACCAACTGAAAGTCTGGTTTCCCATATGGGTGTGTGTGTGTGTGTGTGTGTGTGTGTGTGTGTGTGTGTGTGTGTGTGTGTGTGTGTGTGTGTGTGTGTGTGTGTGTGTGTGTGTGTGTGTGTGTGTGTGTTCTTGTGTTCTTGTCAATATTTGTGCACACACTCTTTATTTCCAACAGTGGTCACTGTCCAACACTCTATTATAATATATGTTTTTGTGCATATTGTGTGATCTCATGCTCATAGTTTTGGATTAAATTCCAGTTTTCTTTGAGGCTGTGATTTGAAATATTTTGGGTTTAAATGTCCAAGGGATGCGAAAAAAAAAGATTGCAACAGACTGCAGCCAGGGCATTGGCTGCAGCATTCTCTTTTAAAGGCTTTATATGCGATTTTTTGATCCAGCAGGTGTCGCCCTTGAGCACCAGCATGAAACCAAAACAACTCGCGCTGCATTGTTGTGTTAGCATGCTAATGCTAGCGATCTTTATTATGCTGGTATCTTCACACTGCATGTAAATTTACCTGAAATGAGCGTGATCTAGAAACACAGTTAAGCAGTGAGTACAGTATGTTATTCTTCTTTTCTCTAGTCCCTCAATTAAACAACTTTTATACATGAGGGGAGGAGTCAGCCGGCCGTCCTGGCGATGTAAACAAACTGAAGATAGGACTCTGAAAACTCTGAAAACATCACAGACGGTGGGACTCGGGTGTTACACCCATTGTAGACAGTCATGACTCACAGAGTTATTTTCAGAGGAGATACTTGATTTATATATTTAAGTGTGAAAAATCACATAGAAAGACTTTAAGGTCAAATCAGCGGATTAATGTTTATGCACTTACTTTGAAAACACAGTTTCCATAGTGGTTAGTTCACACCCCTCAAATACGGAGGCTGTGGTCCTCCAGGTGGGCGTCCCAGGTTTGAATCCGACCTGTGGCTCCTTCCCTGCATGTCAGGCTCAACTCTCTCTCTCTCTCTCTCTCTCTCTCTCTCTCTCTCTCTCTGTGTGTCATGAATCTATCCTCTGTCCTATCTCAGAATGAAGTCCCAAAAAGACCCAAAACAAACCTTTAAAAAATGCTTCTTTTTTGTCCCAATCCATAGAGTAGATGACAGAAGTCGAAACAAGATGTTGTTCATATTATAAGCATAACAGCATTATCTAAGGACTGTCAGCAGCCCTCTACATCCTGAAACGTCATATTCTTAACACATACCGTTAACTTTCCACCGCCTCTGTTTGACCCGCCCATGCATATGTTACCTCACAGTGAGACTATTTTTTTGGTTAACAGATATGGCTTTGATTACAGAGACACCTATCAGACTGTCTTTGATAGCCGCGCGGTCTCCCTCTGGCCTTCTCTTTCTTCCTCTTTTTAAAATATGCACGGTCAAAATCTCTATCTGCCATTTCACACTTTGCCTTTCATCACCCCTCCATTACCTGGTAATGAATAGATCCCCCCCTCACACCTCTCCTCCTCTATCTGTTAACTTCATGCAAATTTTTAACTGTCTGACACATCAGCGGCGACTTTGTGAGGTATGAAAGTGAAGCAGGAGGGGAGGTCGAACTAATGACTTCATTTTCTCTTTCATGGGGTATTCAGAGCGCGTGCGGCGGCGGCTGGGATTCCTCCTCCCCCCCAGGGGATGTGACTTCTCGACACAGATACTCGATATGAAAACTGCGATGTGATGCAGAAACAGGTCAAGCATTGATTGGACGCCTATTTTTAAGGATTGTCAAACGCTTTGATACTCAAGGAAGTTGAGTGTGGGTGTGACCGGGGGAGAAAATAGCGGCTACAAACAAACAAACATTTTTGGTGTTACACACTTTTGTGCACACACACACACACACAGACACACACCTCAACCCACCCCCCACCCCCCCCCCCCTCTAATAATCCGCTAATCCTGTTTATCATCAGCCAGCTCCTCTCCGTGCGAGCGATACATGAGAGAAATCACACTCACAAACACACTCCAATGTGCAGAGCAGAGATACAGTATAAATACACACATCTCTATTTCTTGATTTCTTCTTCCTCAATCTTCTCTCTCTCACTTTTTATTTTTTTTTTATTACCGTTCTCTCTCTACGCTCTGTTATGAATCGGCTACACCAGTTACACATCACAATCCCACATCAATGCCCGGGCCTCTCAGAAATACGAGTGTTTCGCTTCTTGCATGTGCGTCTGAAGAGTTTTCACTAAGCCGCAACACTTCTTCTTCTTCACTCCTCTCCTTGCTTTTTTTTTTTTAAACTCCATATTCCCTTTAAAAATTGAGATACTTCCTCCCGGGATATTGTGAGAAAATGTTAGCCCTAAACTACGCCTGAACTTTTTCTTCCTTCTAAAAAAGAAAGAAAAAAGAAGCACATTTTCTACAATATCCCCGCTTTAAAAAAAAAAAAAAAAAGGAATATAAGGTATAATCACAGATGATCCTGCCTCTGCTACCTAAGAAGGGAATAAATCTATATTTTTATATTTCTCTTTTGGGATGCTGATTCTAAGTACGAGCTAAGTAAGTTGTAAATATAGCCTTAATCGCTGTTTCTCATTTCATAAGGTAATCTGCGGCGCTTAAGGGGTCATTGGAGGAATTTATATTTGGCTGTTGAGAAGCACAGAGCAGGTTTTACACCAGCTTTGTATTGTGTAACTCTTTCGCAGGAAAAGAGGGAGTGGGGTAGAGGACAAGGAGACGCCTTCGCTCAAGACGGTTTGATTCTGTTTTAACTGCAACTCTTTCGCAAGTTTCAGCTTCATCCCTAAAAAAGTTTAAAGAGGTGTGTGGAGACAGTTTGCTTTGAAATCTGAATAAAATAAAGTTGCACACAATTAAAGTGCTAAGCCAAGGGTTCACAAAGTGAAACAAAAAGTGGACATGTTTAGTCGAATAACTTCACTAGTAGGACCCAAAAAACTAGTCAGTCTATTTCTCGGGTCAAGAAACTTGACAGGTCATAGCCAAGTACATTTACACATACAAGGAATTTGACTTGTTTTATTAGTGCTAATATGTTGGCTGCATTGGCAGATATTTATTTTTGACTAATTACAAGAAATAAAGGCCAAATTTTTCCGTCTGTTATGTTGAAATAAGAGGTTTGTTTGGACTTGTCAGGTAAATAAAGCTTCTCTAAAGTGTAATGGGATATTTATGACAAGAAATCAAACACATGCTAAGTTTTGAGTTTTTTGCACTGCTGCCGGGATGATGGCAGTAAAAAGTTAAGAACAAACCAAGTTATTAAAGCTTTTCCTTAAGGTAACGTGTTGAGACATCACCCTAAAAACAGGATATCACCCTCATGATTGTGGCTGGTGGTAAAGTGTCAAACACATCCTTGTGCTCTGACTGTTGTTGTCACAAACGACGCTGTAAAGCCGTCACTGTCAAGATTTCCCACGATTTAAACCATCTGCACTCGGTCCCGCCTCTCTAATTAATGTGAGTGACGGCTTGGCAGCGGATTGAAGCTGTTTAGTCGCTTATCTGTCGCCATCATCAACACCTACTTTGTGACAAATGACATCCACAACCTGGCCCGGGTGAAGATGGAGGATGGAGAACTTTGCATTTAAAGGAGACGAGCTGAATTGTTGAGTTGTAATGTGTTGATGTCAGTCCGAGTGTGGGCTCACAGCAGCACAGAGGTCTGGTCACTTAAGGCTTTAAAACAGCAGGGGGGGGCGTTCCATTTCCTGAGTCCAGGAAGCCGCACTTTTTAGGGAAACTGTGTGGGGTTCGGTTTCTCTCATTTCCTCCTCTGACACCGCTCCTGGTTGGAGTGCAGGAATGCAGCCGGGGAGAAGCACCTCTGCGGCATCCTGTGGACACTTCCTGACTCTGAGGAGTAAGACATTGACACAGCGGCGGAGCGGGGATTGATTCACTTATTGAAGTGAGGAGGCAAAGTGCTTCACAATCAGCTTGTGTACTCAGTCGCAATTATGCTTCGGAGATACTTTCTCAACTTTAATAAGTGAAAAAGGAGAAGGCAATACGGTGTTAAATACAGCACATGGACCATCTAAGCTGACATAACCCTATTATACACACATACACAAACTGTCACATACACATGCAGGGACACACACACACACACACACACACACACACACACACACACACACACACACACACACACACACACAGTAATTTCCTCAGATGGCCTGTAATCTTGCAGGCCTCCATCTCGGGCGGCTTAGCCCAGTGGACTGGGGCGGCCGCTGCCAGCTTTCTACCCAGGGCGGGGGGGCCCGAAGCGGGGGGAGGGGGTTACAGGGGAGCCGCGGGGCCTGGAGGAGCCCCACATGGATTGTATTTGGGAGCCTGAGGCATGAAATAGAATAGGTTTAATCTGTTATCACCTGCAGGGGAGCGGCAGGGCCAGCCACTGACAGATATAACGGCTGAGGTGGTGGTGGTGGTGGCGGGGATGTAAGGGGGGGCGGAGGGGGTCACAGTCCTCAGTCGCCGCTGGTAAATGAAATATCAGCCACTACAGGCAGAGTGATATTAGTTTAATTTCTGTGAAGCTCACCTCTTCTCCCCCTCTGTCTCCCTCTCTCTGTCTCCTTCACTTGAATTTTAACTGTCGACTTCTATCTGATTCAGATTTCCTGTTTTTCAAACTTGATAATTCACTCAACAGTAAACAAGATGTGTCTTTCTTGAGAGATTTGTAAAAAAAAATGAATTTGAGGTTTTGTGATTGCAGCGACTTGTTTAGGGATTTCTGGGTGGATTTTGCTTCCTGCTTTCTTTGGCCATCAGCGCCAGGTTATCTGTTTACCCAGCGCTGTTTGTGCTAAGCTAAGATAACCATCTTCACAGGCCAATATTTGGTTTAATGCATGAGAGTGAATATCTTCAGTTGTAATTGTTTTCTACAGAACACGCCTGGGTAAGATGACCTCAAATTTGAATCCTAAAACATCAGTCATTGAAATAATACAGCACCTCTTTGTGAACATTGTTTTTATTGATTTTAATCTTAACAGCCCAGGGCCTGAGTCAGTTAAAGTGTACAAATATAACTTTATAAATGCCTGATCTGCTCCTCCAACCCCTACCCTCCCCCCCTTCAGGTTCGATATTCGATCTCTTCAGAGTGTCCAGTTTATTGTAACACTGGTTGTACAACTGATAAACAGAAAGGAATAATGATCACAAATTACACCTGGCTGTCCTTAAAAAAAAACACAAGCCGAAAAGGTTGGAAACGTTTTATTTTGTTCGTGCTGAAGCAAATCTATGAAGCAAAGGTTTCTCTCTTTTAAAAAGAATGAATGAACAAAGAGCTGAAAATGAAGAAAAGATCTCCACACTGACGGGATATTGAGTTCACAGTGGAGATGCTGAAGAGTGTTGGGTTTCTTTTTCTTTTTTAATGAAGTGCTCTGCCAAGAACCTGTTACGATTAACTCGTAGTAGTTTGACGATGGTGCAATCTCAAACCACAACTTCCTGCGAAGAAGAGAGAGAGAGAGAAAGAGAGAGAGAGAGATCTGGTTTGACACTCAGGGGGGGTGTTGGGGAGGGGTTGAAGGAAGGCATCTTGTCGTCTTCTTTTTTCTTTTAAAGCCGCTGTCACACTCCTTGAAGTGGCTCAGGGTGTCTGCTACTGTACTGAGAAGAAGAAGGCATGAAGGGTCGGGGTGGGTGAAGGTTACGAGGCGGTAGAAAGTGTCAGGAAATGAGGGCATAAAAAAAACCGACCTGAAACAGAGAACGCTTCACGTTAATCTCTCTGAGAGTCAATTTGGGATAAAATAATTATTTAGGATGTCATTCCACTACTACTACTTTTCCTCCACTAGACAATAAACCACATCCCCTTTTCATAAAATACTCCTGCTTCATATCTATATTGAAGGTAATGCTGTGGTGTGTTTGGGTGTTTTGGAAAAAATTGTGTGTAGCCTGGCAGATTGCAAACTGGAAGTGGTGTATTCACTCCTCTTTTTTTTCGGTTTAAGCTGACATAGCTCTAAAAATAGGTGTGGTTGGGAGGTTGATATTCTCACCTACGCTTATTTACTTTCACACATACGCACACTTCCACACACAAGGATACAGAGCATTCAAACTGCTCCACTTTTTTTTTTTGCCGGCAACCCACGCGACACACACACACACACACACACACACACACACACACACAGATGTGCCACACGACACACAAAATATTCCATTTCACACATTTTTACTCAAGTTTATTGTTGCTGCAGTTTCAGCAGGCAGCATTTTAAAAGACTCCTGACACCCCGCCCCCCCCCCCCCCCCCCCCACCCCCCGAAAATATATAAAGTCAGTTTCTCACTCCAGTCATGGTTAAAAATTCTCTCGGCTGCTAACAGCTCGCTCCAAACTGTTGTAAAAAAAAAGTACACCCAGTATGTGCTGTGAAGAGGAAGCAGTGGTCAACCAGAGCTGAGCAGGTGTGAATAAACCCCCAACACACACACCCAACCACCACTCTGCGTGTCACTTTAACCTAGTGGCGAGTGACTGGAAATAATAAGAGTATATGGTCTCAAAGTTCAGAGCCTTTTTTAAGCATCCGAATAAATCTGAGAGAAAATAAAACTTTGTGAAATTACAAGGCGTTTTGATTGACATCTCAGTGACTCCACAAACATCAACCCACTGTAAGAACTCAAAAACTCCACATTCACCAGATAAAATGATTTTTTTCCTGGTCTGTATTGTTTGTAATAAGTACAAATATCTGCCAATGGGGAAAGCATTTTTTACTCGAGTGTCTTAATATACAATTCTACAATCATATAAATCATAAGGCAGCTGATTTTATCCAGAGCGACGTTCATCAGAGAGGAAGTAGAACACAAGCGAGGATCTAGAAAGGAGGAAGCAGCGTCAGTAAGTGCAGACAAACAGCTTTAAGTCCAATCAGACACACAGGTGCTGACAGGAATTGACCAGAGGCAAAGCGTGCCTGTATCATATCTATGTATGGTATCACACTGTAATGTCTTGTACTGTGAGTGCGGTCTTGGATTGGTGGTTTCCCCACATTCATTAAAGTCTTTATATGCGTTTTTTTCTTAAATATAATAGAAATCAAGTATATCCTCTGAAAATAACTCTGTGAGTCATGACTGTCTACAATGGGTGTAACACCCGAGTCCCACTGTCTGTGATGTTTTCAGAGTTTTCAGAGTCCTATCTTCACTTTGTTTACATCGCCGGGACGGCCGGCTGACTCCTCCCCTCCTGTATAAAAGTTGTTTAATTGAGGGACTAGAGAAAAGAAGAATAACATACTGTACTCACTGCTTAACTGTGTTTCTAGATCACGCTCATTTCAGGTAAATTTACATGCAGTGTGAAGATACCAGCATAATAAAGATCGCTAGCATTAGCATGCTAACACAACAATGCAGCGCGAGTTGTTTTGGTTTCATGCTGGTGCTCAAGGGCGACATCTGCTGGATCAAAAAAATCGCATATAAAGCCTTTAAATTTCCTACAAAAGTAGGCTTCCTGTCCTTTTCCTCCCCAACATCTGATTATTGTGAATTATGAATACAAAGATGCTCATTTACTAAGTTAAAGAGCTGTTGTGAATTTTGGTCCCCTAAGAGCTCTAATGAAGGCGAAAGGCAGACGTAGCAGAAAAAGAAACTCCGTCTTCACATGGCGGGGCAGCAAAGCTTTCAGAGCTGGGCCTTTCCTCCGCTTGCATCACCACAAAGCTATGCGGCGACAGCACAGCAGGCACACTATTGTGATTGCAATCAAGCATCCCCCAGACAACTATCACAACTGACTAATTACAGGATTAGGTGATCAAACAAGGCTCCTCCAACACCAGCCCCGGCCGCGCTGCGTATTTTGGCATGTGTCACTGTGTACCTTTCAGTCACTCTGAGGGAAGTGCAAACAGCGGCAGATTCTGGGGAAAACACACAGAAAGGTAATCATAGAATCAACTGTGATGTGAGTTTTTTTTCCTGTAGTACAACTTCCACAGAATCCGCCTTCAGTTAACAACTTATTTTGTTACCACAGCATTGTTTCCTGGATCGGAGAGAGTAATTTGTAACGCTGTTGTGATGACATATCTTCCTGAACGGCTGTTCAACAGGTCGCAAATGAACCATACAAACCAGGACAGGTAATGAGGACAGAAAAGGGGGGGGGGGGGCAGGGTTGGTCCTACTGTATGACACACTGCATCATGGGTAAATGGGGGACTAGAGTTACACTACTAGCATGATGCCGTATCAACTCTCCCGCTTTATCTCCGTGCAGATCGAATGAGGAAACCCCGACCAAGAGCAACAAGATTAGTCAGTAATCAGATGTTATGTGATACTCTGAGCAGTCCGCCGAGGAGCCAGAATGCAGACAGGTTGTTTTGAATAGAGACAAGAATGTGGGAGCAGGTGGATCGGCTGTAACCTGCAGCCACAAGGAAACAAAACCTGCCCCTGTGGAGACAAAGAAAGGGAAAGTCGAAACACTTTAGAATTTGTACTTTTGAAAGCTCCTTTAGGAGTTTCAGCTTAGTTTTTAATTGTCACTTACTGACTTAAACAGGCAAGTGTTAGCTTTCTATGCCGATGATTATTTAACATATTCAAGTGGTTTGTTTGTTGAAAGAATTAGGCTAATTTACCTAAACAATGAAGGACAGGTATAACATTAGGTTGATTGGTTGGTTGTTTGGTTGGTTTTTTGGTTGGTTGGTTGGTTGGTTGATTGATTGATTGATTGGTCGGTCGGTCGGTCGGTCGGTTGGTTGGTTGGTTGGTCGGTTGGTTGATTGATTGATTGGTCGGTTGGTCGGTCGGTCGGTCGGTTGGTTGGTTGGTCGGTTGGATGGTTGGTTTATTAGTTGGTTGGTTGGTTGACCTATATTTTGAAAGTGCATTTCAGGAAATATTGTGACATATTCCTAAAGAGCCTAAAGTGGTTTTCTAGTACATTCACTATAAATATTCCCTTCGCGTGAGTCTACAAATGTCAAATGTCAAGTCGACTAAAGTGCATGAAACAAATGAACATGCCAGGTGTTCAGCCAAAACAACAATCTGAATGCGTATCTATCTCGTATCTTGTTTCTTGCATGTAGTTCCTGCAGTTACTTCTGCATTCTTTTAAAAGCTCAACACTGTGTCACCACTTCCTTGATTCTGGTCCAAGTGAGTGATTAATGTCCCCATACCGTCGCCATGATATCATGACAGTAGTTTACAGACTGGTTCGTGATAATCAACACAGTGACCCAAAGACAGACGGTTACAGACAAGGACAGATCGCCACATGCACGACGTGTTCACACACACACTCACACACTGAGGCCCAGTGGGGTAATAGATGGAAAAACATGCTATTTTTTTTAGCAACCTTGCATGTGTGTGTGTGTGTGGGTGTGACAGCTCAGCTCATTTCGGGGGAAGGCTGCTGACGAGTTTCATTCTCAGCAGCTCTGTTTGGAGTGTAAACATGTCAGAAAGTGTGAGAAAGCTCTGTGTGCACGACGGTGACGAGCTCCTTTTGTTTTGGTTCTCAGGGTAAGAATAGCTAATGATGAGCCGGGTTAACTTTAGCCCGTTTGCGGGTGTGCAGGTGGGAGTGACGGTGTGAAATGGCCAAACTGGTTTACCCATATGCCAAAGACACTATACTGAATTTTTCCGTTTAATTAAGAAGTAAGAATTGGTGTTTGAGTCACAAAAATTGTAAGTTGCATATTGATTTAAATTTACAGAATCCGATCCCCCCTACAATCCCCCCTGTGACTTCTGTTTTGCTTTTTGTTTGTTTCATTTGTTTTGTTTTGAAATAAATTCTTGGAACAAATTTTGTTCTGATATGTTTTGTTTTTTGTAACCAAACTAGTAGTGTCTTAAATAATAAGATTTGTAACAAGGGTATGTGTAATAAGCTAAAGCTTCAGCCTACACCTTTTCAGTCAAAATGTTTTTGTTTTTTCTTGTGACCGAAATAAATGATTACTACTAAATGAGTACATGCAAAGAAGAAGAACCAAACATTTTTGAGGCTTTTGGAAATAAAAACAACCTTCCAGTGAAGCTTACTTAATGTTATGCTAGCACTGAGTCTGCTACTGTTACCGAAGATTGCAGAGGTCCCCAACAGTGACTGTTGACCAGATATTTCCCCAACGAAGGGGAGTTCCTTCCAACACTTGCCGCTGTTTTTAGACCTTCCACTTTAAAGAAGGTTCATTCATTTAGCTGTGGGTGTGAAGTCAAACACTTGGTGCTTCGAATGTGAGGAAGGTCCCGTTTGAGAAAGGCCCTTGGTTTTAAACTACTGGGGCGACTACTCAGAAGTCTTTGCAATCCTGACTGACTTCCACTTAACCAAAGACTTTAAATCAATCAATATTTCCACATAATCCATCGTCAGATTCAGAGAGATCAAGCTGATGCACCCCTAAGTCTGAAACACAATCATCGCATTCAAGGAACATTTTGAAATAAACACACTCAGAAGTCCCTGAAAGCAACACCAACTGATAAGGCGTCTCTCTGCAGCCCCCCCCATATTAAACCCATCAAACCTCTAAAGCTTTCACGACGTATAATTATAGAGTGACAAAATCTCATTATGTCATGGTACATTACTAAACCTCGTTAGCCCATTAGCTCCTAGCGGGCCGCAGTGATTAGTCACAGAAGGCCCCGCCCTTTCCTGTACGCCCACTCACTCGGAAAAAGGAAGCAGGAAGCCGCTCGCATGTCAGTCATCCCCCCCCCCACAGACGGGGAAGTGCCCGGGAGATGGCCACCCTTTAATGCTGCAATTATTGTTAAGTATTGTTTGGATTGATAATCACGCTCATTACACAGAGATGGAGGAGGAGGGAAGAGGAAGGAAGTTGGAAGCTCTTAGGGGCTACTTGGTTTTTGTTTTCTGCTGGAGGTCTGATGGATGACGGTGAAGGGAAGGGAAGCGTGGAGCTCCTGGAGGGATGTGTTGCCTGCTTGGGTTCATGGGAAAGCTTGTTTGTTTGGAGAGTTTTTGCATTTGATCTGGGTTTCTCAGAGTCATTATCAAAGGCTGGTGCTGCCAGGGAGACGAGAGATTAACACAAGCTAGGGGTCAGGATAGGACAACACTCGGGACGACTACAGAGAAACTGTATGTTGTCAGAAGAAAAGAGAATATATGATCGTAAATGTTGTAATGGACTGAATGCGTCAGCCGTTACTATTAAATGTACAGCCTGGAGTGAAACTTCTACCGTGTTCTCTTCTTCTCTTCTTTCTTTCCAATGTTGCTTTTTTTTGGCATCTTTTTCTCTCATACAGAGAACAAACCATATGATGTATTTTTGTAGGCCGACCCGGAAGTAGCATCGCCATGGGGGTCTTACCAGAATTCTCCTATGGGATGTTTTCATTGGATTTTGTATCATTGCAGAAAATAATCTCTGTGTTAAACACACGTTTCTGAAGCGTAGGCGTTTTGTTCAGCAGGATAATCTTCACAGATGAACGCCATTTTTATGATGTTTGAAGCGTTAATGCGGCCGACAGAAGTAAAAAGCTAACGTTATGCTACAAGCTAACTACATCACGGTGGGATGATTGTGACATCACTAGCGTTATGCTTCAGACGATCTCCGATAAACTAATCCACGTAGCTTAATAAATACTTTCCTAACATAATATTCACCTTAACCTAAAGATTAAACCTACAGGAGACATCTCCGACTAGTGAGAGAGTTCCCGCCCTCTGTGTCCGGCGTGATGACCTTTAATGACCTCGACAACCGCTGTAGTCACATTTAGCCGCTTGTTAGCAACCGCCTTTTTAAAGACGAGTAAAAACTTCAAACTTCACAAGTGGAGGTATTACCTAACGTAGTTTATGTGCTCTAACAAAACACCAACATCTCTCCGACCTTATTTCAGGAGTCTAACCACAAACCCATTTAAAATCCCCGTTGACTTTTAGACTTTAGACCCCGTGGCGCTCAAATGATAACTTACTTCTGGGTTTTAGGACTCATTCCTGTGGCGCTCTATAGTCTTCCATATGTCCAACAGTTTCCATCCTGGAAACATGGAAATCATCCAAACTTGCATTACAAATGTTACAGCATTTTTTTTTTTACAGTGTAGAAACATGTATTTGGTTTGTCCCATGAGGATGAAAAGTCGAAAAAAAACACACTCGCAAAAACAGTCACAAAAGCCTAAAGGTGCTAAAAGAAAAGCAAACAAGACAAGAAATCAAATGTAATGAGGTGTTAATAAAACCATGGAGAGCGAGACATCAAAATAATAACAGAGTGAGAGCTCACAAATCAAAAACTGGAAGAGCCGCTTGCCGCGCCAACTTTGTGTGAGTGCGTTCAAGAAAAAACATGCAGCCGACGTATCACCCCGGCATATCAATCGCATGCTCTTTAAAAACGATGGAGGAGTCACTGCTCGCTTTTTTCTGTCTAAAAAAAAGAAGGAAGACATTTACTCTGGGATGAAAAAAAAATCCTCCCCCCCCCCCCCCCCCACTCACAGAGCCGAGTATTAAAATCATTCAGGCAGCGTTCAGCGTCACAACATGTAGGACTCAGAAAACCTGTAATTAGAGAATCTGTCAGCCGGCAAATATCGTTTACTTGAAGCTCAGTGTGGTGGAGAAGCTGCCAAGTACAATTAGAGGAGTGTCACTGATTATCTCTTCTTCTACTTCTTCTTCTTCTTCTCCTTAATCTTCTTCTACTACTTTTTCTTCTTCTCTTTCTTCTTCTTCCTATTCTTCTCCTTTCCTTCTCTCAACACAATTAGAGTGGCACTGATGATCTCTTCTTCTGGTTCTTTTTATTTACCATCAGGCCTACTACTACTTCTTTTTCTCACCCTCCTTCATCACCTTGTCCTTTTCTCCCTCTTTTCTCCTCCTCATTCTGTACCCTCCCTCTTCTTCTACTTCTTTTTTACATCTTTTATTCCTCCTCCTTCTCCTACTTCCTTTCCTCTATACGTTTTCTTCTTTTTCTTCTTCTTTCTCCTCCTCTTTTTCTTCTTTTTTGTTTTTATCGTTGGAGTCAGGTACAACAAAGCAACAAAGTTAAAGTGACAACTTTAAATTGGAGAAGCAGAATTAGCAATTTACCTGACTGAAATGGATAAAATACAGACTGGTCCTCAAATGTCCACCTTTTTACTCCCATATTCTTAAAGGTACAGTACACTTTTATTTTTTATGTTTTCACATTGCACAAATTGTCTCTGCTAATGTTCTCATTTTAGTCTCCTAAAACATGAAAAAAACCTTATTTTCTTATGGTGGAACAATATTAGTTGCTCCCAGGGAAACAAGGGAGTCCACACACACACACACACACACACACACACACGCACAGTTCCTCCACGTGTTGGGCTTTAAAAGGACAAAGAGGAGACATTAACCTCTGACCTCTCCTCTAATCCTGAGACCTGTTACTGTTCCTCACATTGTTTCCTCATTGTGTCTTTTCTTAACGGCTCCTTCTGTGGACAGAAACGTTAGTCGCCCCCTTTTTAAAGCCCACTGTCCTAACTTAAAAAAACTGACATTTTATCTCATATGTATAATCTAATATTTATGATGAGTTTACCCTTTTCTGGGAATTTCTCGCTCAATTTCTCTTTTTTTAAATCGTAGACACAACTTTGGTCTCTCTCTCTTTCTTCCTTTTTTTCTCCCTGGAAACTTTGCTGTCTTTTTGAAAAATGAAATCAAGAATCAGGCTTTTAAGCGTGTAGTAAAAGGCAGTGATTACAGAAGGGGGTGGCCCCACAAAGGCTTGACAAAAAATGTTTAAAAGCATTTGCAGAAATCTCCTGAAAAACTCCCGATATCTGCATGTGTGAACACAAACAGCCACATTTGTCACTCGGACTTCACCTGAAGTTTCTCCTGTCAGACCACCACTAGTATTTTCTCTGCCGCAAGTCCGAGTGGGCTGATGTGAGAACGCAGCAGGATATTCTCCGGAGAATTCACCTCGAGCCAATAGGAGGGGGGCTGCATTACGTCGTCTACCCTTTTATTGATGTTTTAATTACATTAGACTACACATAGAAATGATATAAAGGTAATATTCTCATTGCTGTGAGGAGCATGTGTGAACAGCCAGGTCAGGAGACTCTCCAGAGCGGGCTTCCTGAAATTACCTCGATATTTTCAGGAGTGCAGGTGTGAAATCAGATATTTTAACACTCATACAAAACCTAAGAAGGGTCTGGATCAAAGACAGAATTAGTGACTTAAGATGTACTTTTTATTTCTTTCTTTATACTTGTTAATTCTCTGGTATTTCACTCAAAGAGTCCGAGTGTTTAGAGATGGATGAATGAGACACAAGAATGTCTTTGATAAACACACACACCGCCCCCGAGGTCAATGAGCTTATTAGGCACACACACACGCACGCACAGTGCTCTGGGGGTCGGCTGATTACAGGGGTACGTTGGCCCCCTGGGGACAGTCCATTCACTCACTCACTCACACACACGTTTATGGTCTTTAGCTGCATTAGCATTGCTAAAGCGCTGACTCAGCAGTTTGTTTAGTCCTGCTGGGAGCCTCCAGTCCTCCAACTAACCGGCCCGACCAGCTCGGCTCGGGGTGTCGCTGTGTTTGTGGACATTACAGGTCGCTCCACCTGGACCTCAGTGACTTCTAAGAGGGCCGAAGTCTTTGAACCAATCAGGCCTCAGATCGATACTGCCACACCTTCTATTCACTCGGTCCCTTTTCCCTTTCTGTTTATCTGTCTTTCTTGTTTTCTTTTCATCTCTTATGTTTTCTTCTTGTTCATTTCTTTTTGATTTTTTTATCAATTTATTTGACTTTTGTCTCTTCCCATCTCTTTTTTTTGTTTTGTTTGTTCTGTCACTTCATTTTTCTTTCTTTTTCTGTTTAAAGTTTTTACAGTTTTTCCAAAGCATCAAAGAATAAAATGATTCAATATTTGATCAAATAAAAAAGAAAAATTAAAAAACAATACCAGAAAATAAATATAAAATATGACATATAAACAATAAAATGATCCAAACGTATCTATATATTTCCTTCTTAAATAATCATTTCCTGTCTCTGAGGTCAAACCTCTTGTTAGAAAAATAAATTCATCCCGAAGTGAAATCAAATCAGGACAAATTAAATGAAACGCAATTTAAAGCGCCAACATTTTTACAGCTGAATAAAATAAACTGCATGTTTTAAATAATGATGCAAAGATTGAAGAAGTTATTATTCTTTATATTTGCTTTTGGAGCTGTTTTATTATGAGGTTTTTTTACAAAGTCAATTATTTCCATTTTTTCTTTATCTAATTTTTGTCAGGATATTTGCTTGTTTTTTTTATCATTTTTATTTACTTGTATTTATTAAATCAGGACAGTGCACATTAATCAACATACAGTATCATCAAATAGCATCCATGTACAGTTAAAATACCAGAATTAGCACTAAAGCTACAATTTCAAACAGCAGGTACGAAACATGAAAGTCTATATCAGCTAGTTTTGTGAATGCATTTTATTCAACAGACTACAAACCGTATGTTTTAATTTGATCATCAGACAACCTGAAACTTTTCCCTCCATTCCTTCATCCTGTTGCCAAAACTGACTGTGATTCTTGTTTCTCACTAAACCCTTCAGAAAGATAAGGATCTGTTTGTTTCTCAGCACACAGCCCTGACTCAACAGGTCAACAAGTCAATCTGGCGAACAATGGATCTGTAATCAAACTACAGGGGCTACATTAACATTATGACAGAGTGTTAGCCTCCCTCTGTCGGCTTTGACGGCTCTGTATGCCGCTAAGACACAGCCGCAGAAAACAAATAAGCAATTTAGTTTTATTGTGCTGCCGGAGGTCCACTCGACCCCGGAGACAGATGACGGAGCGGAGCGACACAGGAACACAGGAGGAGGTAAATGACACTCAATTACGCTCAATACAGTCGACACAAACGGAGCCAGAAACCTGCTAATACCAGCACAGTGAGGGGGCGCGGGATGGGGGGAGGGGTTTATACTGCTGCTTTTTTTACACTGATGGAGGAGTTGAACACAACTGATACCTGTAATCTCTTTTCATTCAGTTTATTTTAATGTTAAGAAGATTCTCAAAACCCATCAGGATGTAAATGAGTTTTCCTAAATGAAACAAACTTTTTGTGCAAATGCAATAAAGCAGCTGATTTAATCAAAACAAACTAAACAGATCTATCAGATTATAGAATTACTTTAATATAGTTCAAACTTTCTAATGAGGAAACATTAAGGAACTCCTGATTGCTAAATTTAGACTTAAAGCTCCTGTGAGGAGTTTTTAGAAGATGTAATGAAACAGACTGAAAAGAATAAAGACGCTTTTTTATAACAAACATTAGAAAACGAGACCATCAGTGAATAGATTTATTATTTCTACTTCATCATTAATGTTAGAAACTGCTGCTGCAGGGTCGCTGTGAGGAAGTTAATAGCACAGCGGGAGCTCCACATGCACACACACACACACACACACACACACACACACACACACACACACACACACACACACACACACACACACACACACACACACACACACACACACACACACACACACACACACAGAGCGCTGTTCTCCAACATTGGTTTTGCTAAAACTGCATCACCTCTGTTAAGACCTCTGAAGACAAAGGGGGGGGGGGGAATCACTTTGTCCCCTCATTACGCCTCCAAAAACATTCAGATTGAAGGTGAAACATCACAGGGGAGTAACCATCGCGGCTTGAAACGGCGGTCTGAATATGGCCGATATCTACAGATTTTTTTTTCACACTTTTCAAAGGCAAATACTTTTCGATGAATACATTCCTGTTTCATTTTTCAACGAGTCAGACTCATTTAAAACTTTCCAAAACTAAGGGAAAAAGTTGAATCCCAGCTTCCTGTCTGTCCTGAGTTTATTAGTTGTTGTATTTCACTCAGTATGACCTTTTGTAACCCCCCCAACCCCTGAAAAATATTGCAAAAGGTTCATTTTTAAAAGGTTTAACTTGACCTCCCCGATATATTCTGCATGTTTCAATAAAACAGTTCATAGAAGAAGTACAGCCGACGTATCATCACCTTCAACGACGCTGCTTCTTCACATCTCAACACGCAGTAAACGGGTCTAATCCCGTTAAACACACACTCTAACAAGGCAATAAACGCCTCAACACAAGCACACACTTGAGGCCGTAAAACGTCAGGCGCGGGGGGGAGGGGGGGGGGGGCCTGCTGTGCTGTGCTGTGCTGTGCTGTCTGCTGTGACAGCCGTTAGTGTACGCCGTAAAGGGTTTTCCAATCAGAGTGACCTCTACAGTACAGGATCGTGGGCTGAATGAGGCTGCGGGGGCCGTCAGGCTGTAAAAATCTCTCATCAGCACTGTAAGGAGCGGTGCGGGATTGGCCCCCATAAAACCACACGAGGTGGTTCCCTATCAGACACAGTGGAGCTGGGTGGGACAGATGGAGATAGGTAAGGATTGGGTGTTTGTAATTAAAGCAGGAGTCAGGACTCTGAGGAGACCAACAGATGGAGAGGAGGTACCTTCCCTCCTCCTCCTCCTCCTCCTCATCCCTAATTCCTCAGAGAGCCGAGGCTGGCAGGCACAGGAACGCTAACAGCAGAGTGTGTGTGTGTGTGTGTGTGTGTGTGTGTGTGTGTGTGTGTGTGTGTGTGTATCCGGGGTGTGTGATAAGCACATGTTCCCCTGGGTGAGTGCTTGAGTGATCTAACAGGGGCAATTAATTTGTTTTATATACGATTTAACTCCTCCGAGCTCCGACAAAGGAGGCAGTCCTCTGGGAGCTCTGAATGCTCTCTGATACAAACCAGGACCACAGGGGAGATGCACAATCAGCCCCGCCACTAGAATGCCCGTTTATGCCCGAGCTTTCATGTGTACTGACGAGGGGGTGAAGAGGGAGAGAGGGGGGGGGGGGGGGGATCCACATGTAAACTAATTTCCTTCAATGAATATGTAATAGAAAGTGATGAGGCTAATGACTCGTAGAGGTGACCTACTTATACGCGCCAAGGAAAGAAAAAAAAAACAAGATCTGAAGCTTTTCATCTGTGGCACATTAGAGGAATCTGAGATTATTATTTGTGTACGAGCGATGTCTTCTGTGATATATCCCCCGGAGAGGCCCCGTCGTCTCTGCCTCGCTATCTTTTCCGAGTCGTCGTTCGGGCCTGCAGAGGACGGGGGGGGGGCGGGCAATGTGACCTTCCTCCGTTCATCACTTTCTCAGGACTCGGGACACTTGTCTTAAAATCTGTCTCCGTTTCTGAACTCTTACATTGTGAAAGAAATATAACCGTTTATTCAGGCATCAATGGAGGAGGAGAAACAGCCACAATTTGACAAAAAGCTGCAAAAAAGGAAGCCAGCAGAAACTTGTTGGGCACGCTGACTGATCACCTGCTGCTTCACTTTAAAGCTAAGCTAGGTGTCTAATTTAAACAGGAACAATTTAAGAATCAGTTCTGAAAAGTGTTAAAATATGGCTGAGAGAAGCCGCAGTCTCCCTGCAGATTGCACAGAGGAGCTTATGCTTTCTGACCATTACTGCCTCATTGATGTCGATCCTCCGTCAAGGTTACTTATTGGAGGGGTCAGAGGTCAAACCCTGAGCAGCCTGTGTGGGTAAACAGAAGCTACTGATGGGAGGACTTCACATGCAGGCAGACAATCTCTCCCCCCTCCCCTAAAATAAACCATCATCAAAACCCTTTTTCACACCCCTCCACCTTCCGTTCTCTGGCCCTCATTTAGTCTCATTAACGTGCCAATCCCCCCCCCCCATGCAGCAGAGCAGTGACGCTATCTGCCCATCAGTCCATATTGGTCTCCAGAGAGAGCCTTAGGCGCTGGGAACCAGGACCACCAAACGGTTCTCTGGAGAACGAGGAGGAGAGAGAGAGAGTGGGACAAGATGAAGGGGGATGACCCTTTAAAAAAAACAGCTGGATTCATAAGAGGTGGTCATCGCAGATAGCGACAGGCCCCCATTGTGTCCCGGTCCTCCTCTAATTAAAAAACAAAAACAAAAACCTGGACCTGACGATAAGGACGCTGTGAGAGTCATCAGTGTCAGATATGGAGAGGAGAAGATGAGAGGGAACAAAAGGGACAGGAGGGACGGACTGTGGGAATTATCTGATGAGCTCAGACAGTGGTTGAATCCTCTGCATGCTGCTGTCTGATTGATATGCAGGTCTAGTGAAAACAGTTCTTTAATGTGAGGAAAACAGATCCTGAAGATGCATTTGAAACATAAATCCAGCTCAAGTTTCATTGACTGATTCCTGGATGTCTTCACACATTCTTAGATTCATTTCTGGACAAGTTCAGGGTTCCAGTGTGAGAAAGTGACCAAAATACTCTCAATAGACTCTCTATGGGGCAAAGGTTGGCCTAGTGGTTATGACACACGCCCCATGTACGTTGGATGTATCACTGATTGTTATGTCAATACTGTCCATTTACAACTCTGTTTTTGCACATTTGCATTTAATCTTCATATTTAAGACTAGTAATGCTAAATTAAATCCTGGTTGTATATATTCTCATTCTTAGTTTTGATATTTTTAGTGCTTATTTACTTTGTATTTAATATTATATTGTGTTTAAATTTGCTAATATTGTGTTTATTTGCTCATATTGTGTGTTTGGATAACCTGCTGCTGTAACGCCACAATTTCCCAGTTTGGGATCAATAAAGTCATTCTATTCTATTCTATTCTATTCTATTCTATTCTAGTCCTTGTGGGTTAGAATCTGACCTCGGCCCTTTGCTGAGTGTCATCCCCCCCACTCTCTTCTCCAAACATTTTCTGCCCTCCTTCAGCTGTCCTATCTAATAAATGCAAAAGGCCTCAAAACATAACTTTAAAATAAAAGACACATATACTCTTTATGAACAGATGTTGTCAGATACATGCAGAATCTGGAGGTCAAAGGTCAAAACAGTCGGTGTGAAGAGCAAAACAGACCACAGTCGTCCCATCCCAGAATCCATTGGATGTAATTTTTGTGAACAAAAAAAAAGAATTCAAATCAGCCCAGGTTTTGAAAAGCAGAGGGAATCATGATGTGAAATGACGACTAGAAAACAAACAGTTTAAAAATCACTTTTTAAAGCTGGCTCAAACAGGCCTGCTGTTATTCAATCTACATCAGAAAAACCTCACAATGTAACGATTGACATTAAGTCGCCACACTGAACTCAAACTTCCTCGCAGCGATCCCTGGAAAAAAGGAAAGGAAATACTTTAACGCGTTAAGAGGGGGAAAGTTACACAAGTTTTTCTCTCATCGGTCACACGGGCTGGGAAGTGTTCGGCCCAGGAAGAAACTGCGAGCTGCAGATACAGCTTTAAAAAGGAAACCTGGACTCTCCTCCTCCCTGGAAACGTTCATCAGGCTTTAACCCCGTTTAGCCCGAGTCGTAATGAGGCGAAGAAGTCTCGCCGATCGGCCCCCTCAGACACATGGGTAAATATCACATTAGGGAACTGCTGGGGGAAATTAACAAAGCACATTTCAGGTCTGAATCATTTCTACATAATTACACGTAAGAGAGAGACAGGATGAAAGAATCTGTCAGGGAGGGAATCCACCCGTAATCAAGACCAAAAAAACAAAAACCATTAAAACGGGAAAATGTGAGAACGTTAAGTGGTTTGACCCGCGGTGACCTCAGCGCTGGGAGATGTAAGACAGTCCTGAGGTTTTTTTTTTTGGGCATATTAACCAAAAGACATTAAAGTTATGGAAAGAAGAAGAATAGAGGGAGACTTGGAGAGAGAGAGCAACAGATTAACTTTCCCTTTCATGCCCTGATTTACAGCTGTGTGTCAGGTTAGTTGAAGGAATTTAATATAAAGTGATCTATGTATTTTGGCAACTATACCTGCATGTGACGAAAGGCGTGATATGAGCAGGTAGATTTCCATTCCTGCATCATCCCAAACCCTGACACCGCACTGCAGGAAATATCCACTTTATGATGACGCTACGTTTTTTGAGTTGATCTCAAAAAATGGTCAACACAAACACAAACACAAACACATCTGCAGAACAAAAGTAGTCTTGCATGATAAACGTGCAATGCATGAAGACCTGAACATGTTTCAGTCCACCAGGTCTTATTAATGTAGATCTGAAGCCGTGCACAGACATGCACACAGACGTAAAGCTGTGTGCTCTAATTATCACTTTCTATCTTAAAAATCGGACGCCATGTTAACACTGCAAACCCCCCTTACCGCGTTCTTCACCTTTTATCTGCTATGTTTGTGCAAACTCGTACCTGTGTCCGTTTATCTGCAGTTTTATACCTGTGTGTGTGTGTGTGTGTGTGTGTGTGTGTGTGTGTGTGTGTGTGTGTGTGTGTGTGTGTGTGTGTGTGTGTGTGTGTGTGTGTGTGTGTGTGTGTGTGTGTGTGTGTGTGTGTGTGTGTGTGTGTGTGTGTGTGTGTGTGATTGCAACAATGGAAAACACTCCCTCACCTCGCTGTCGACCAACAGATAGAAGCGATGCTAACGTTAGCTCAGCTATGCTATCACACCGCAAAGCCGCTGAGCGTATGAAGGGGCCACAATGCAAAAGGCTCTCTCTCTCTCTAACACACACACACACCCACACCCACACACACATAAACACACACACACACAAACACACACAGATTAAATCTGGCCTGGCTACTGCTGGCCTCTCACTTTGATGAGCCAAGGAGCCAAGAGTCTGGGTGCTGGATTAAGATGGCTGAACTAGATTCACACACACACACACACACACACACTCTCACTCACTCCCTAGAGGGGTTAACCCGTGATCCCCCATTCATTTACATTGAGTAGTGTTTTCTTTTTTAACACAAAGACTCTCTCCACAATGGTTAAAAAAAAATCCACCATTTGAGGTGAAGCCGCCGTCAACAAACCCTTCATCGTCATCCGAGAGGAAACCTTTTCATCACACAACGAGCGGCGCCTGTTAATAAATTATATCAGGGGTCTAAAGTAATGATCCATATTATCAGAGCGGGAGGAGGCTTGTATGACGGCCATGCTGTGTTGTGTTACACTGTGGAAACGCTCACTGCTCGATTCTTACTGACGCGCTTTTGTTTTATGGAAGCCGACACCATTCAGGAGCGTTCGGGGAAAAAGTGTGCGGAGAGACGATTGATGCAGACCGATTCACGGTTCAAGCGTCGCCTTTTTCCGTCGATGTCAATCACACTAATCAGTCTGAATAGAGGGGGATGTTTGACAATGGGAGCTGTTGGTGATTAGTCCGGGTTAAGTGAGGAGGTTTGAAAAGGGATAACATCGGTCAGTCAGGACGAGTGAATGCAGAATACTTCAACCACTGGGACAAAGTTTCTGGATGAGGGAGCGTCCTAGTTTCCTTTGGAAGTCCATGCTTCATAAAAGAGTAACTTCAGGTTTGAATCCTGGTTCTCTGTGTAGTGAAACATGCAGATTCAGTCCAAATCAATGAAAAAAGTGGTCACTTCCTGTCAGCACCTGTGCGTCCAATCGGACTTAAAGCAGGTTTGTCTGCACTTCCTGACATTATTTCCTCCTTTCTAGCTCATTGCTGGAGTTGTGCTTACTCACAGATGTACAAAAGCCGTCTGTTAAGTGAACTGTTGTTAGGAACTGTTAAGAAATTAAAAGTCTCATAAACACACAAACCAGTCGGCCAATCGGATGACAAATTGCTCTGAAGAGTATTTGACAGTAACTGAGTAACAGTGTCGGCGTTAAGGCCTGCAGGATTACAGAGGAGCGTGAGTGAAAGGCAACGAGAGCGCTTTAAGTATCCACCTGATCCTACACACACACACACACACACACACACACACACACACACACACACACACACACACACACACACACACACACACACACACACACACACACACACGGCAAAAACATCCACACCTGTGATTAGCCATTCTGCATCAGGGGGTTACTGCCAAGAATCAGGCACGTGTGTGTGTGTGTGTGTGTGTTTTCATCACAAAAGTCATTTCAACAAGAGAAAGTATGAGGGGCAGAAATAAAGAAATACAGAAGACACACAAAGTTCAGAAATGCAGCAGACCCTCCTCCTCTTCTTCTTCTCTTCTTCCTCCTCTCCTCTTCTTCCTCCTCCTCTTCCTCCTCTTCCTCCTCCTCCTCCTCTTCTTCCTCCTCCTCCTCCTCTTCTTCTTCCTCCACTTCCTCTTCTTCCTCCTCTTCATTCTCCTCCTCCTCTTCTTCCTCCTCCTCCTCTTCCCCCTCCACCTCCTCTTCCTCCTTCTCCTCTTCCTCATCTTCCTCCTCCTCTTCCTCCTTCTCCACCTCATCCTCCTCTTCCTCATCTTCCTCCTCCTCCTCCTCCTCCTCTTCCTCCTCTTACCCCTCCTACTCCTCCTCCTCTTCCTCCTCCTCCCCTTCCTCTTCTTCCTCCTTCTCCTCCTCCTCTTCCTCCTCCTCCTACTCCTCCTCCTCTTCCTCCACCTCCTCCTACTCCTCCTCCTCCTCCTCCTAGTGGACAGATAGACTGTGCATCCCAAAAAAAGTAGCTTCATCCCCCGACTATCATTCCGGTCACTTAGCAACCAATGATAGTGCATGTTTCCCCACCGCATCCTATATCTGCAAACCCCTTTTTTAGCCTTCCATCCTCGTGACGGAGCTCAAATTAGTCCGAGAGAAATCTCATAACATATCCGGTTTCACAAGATTTTCCGTATTTAATATAAAGAAAATATAGCGACATGTCTGGATAACCTGAGAAAACAATCAACAAAGGAGACTGAATGAGGAGGGTGTCGTCTCCAGACGTGATATCACTTACACAAAACAAGACACACAAACCATATGGACTGTGTTTCAAACTTTTTTCCGCTGCGATTCGACATCACCCCTCCATCTATCTCACACAAGAGGGGGTTTTGTTCTCGGTTCAGGCTCACCCATAGTGTGCAGAGAGAGAGAAGAGGGGCGGCTGTGAAGAGAGAAAGATGAGACATAAAGAAGACACTGCCAAGCTGCCTCGCACCTCCTCATTGCCCCCGAGCGTGGATTTAGACGGCCGTTATTGTGCAAGCGTTTCACATGTTTATTGTCCCCCCGCTAAGAAACCATTCAGTCCTGTTGTGAGGTATTACTCAACAGATTTCTTCATTACCCCTGCAGTTCACCGTGAAAGGATATGCAAAGACACACAGAGCGGAGAGAGAAAAATGTTGTCACTGAAATGCTAACACGAGCTGCAACTGTACAGGCCGGCGACTAGCTTAGCCCTAAAGGTGCAGACGTGTTCCGACTGTTTGCTCTTAATCCCAATAAAGTCAGGGCACTCCCCATACCTTACTGCGCCTTTGTACCGAGTGTTAAACGGTATTATCATGAGCCATTTGTATTCATGTGTAAGCTATGTGATTAAATCCTACATTTCAATCTTTTTTCTGCAGGGGATGAAAAAAGCATTCAGTACATGAAAATGTCAGATGTGACTCAGGAGTCGTCATCATCATCATCAGAGTGAAACATGCTGCAAGAGCTGCATCAGCAAACAGACAGGACTGAGCCCACATCTCTGTCCGAACCCAGATGTGATGTGAGCACGGAGCAAGATTGCTTTAAAGAGCAGAAACACTTGAGATGAAGTGTGTCCGGAAATGCAAGTTAAAAAAAAAGATAGGTGCAGCTTCAGTCGGACTTTCAACGTCGGCGCCAGGACTAGTTGCATTTTGTATTTTCATCCCCAACACTTTTTACCAGTGGAGTCATCGATGAAAACCTATTGGTCAAGTAAGATTTATTAAGTGACAATTAAGCCAATCATAGCTGTTCGGTTACAGTTGAACCACGGTAAAGTTACGTTCATTTAATCCTCCTGAGTCAGAGCTCAGAGCTAACAAATGGAAACATGCTACATGTAGCATCCTTCTGAAAGAGAGTTAGTCACCCAAACGGATGTTTTTAAGATAAATCCACCTCACAAAACAACGTAAGTGTAAATTTTTTTTGTAACTTTACGATGTAGCGGAAGTCCCCTTTGCAGTTTTTCAAAATAAAAGCACATTTTATATGAAGAAAATGAGGCGTAAGGAAATAAGAAAAGCAAAATAAAAGCATCACAAAGAGCATTTTTAGAGCTAACTGGGTTACTCTCAATGGATGTTCATAAAGTTAGTGTCTAAGTATTATCTTTTGTAACTTTGTCTTGTTGAACGATGTGTCAGCTAACATCAGTTATTGGAGGGTGGTAACATACTAGCTTTAGAGCACCTGCACTTTTAAAATCGCTGCTCCACCCCTGGAGCCATCAGGTAGTATCAACATGGTCACTACCTGGGGCTTGCACATACAGAGCCTGGGTCTGTTGAAAGTGGCAATGCTAGATTGGCTGTGGTGGTAATATGGTAAAGTAGGTAAGATACAGAAGTTCTATGTGTGGGTGTAGTATAGGCGGTGAGAGCAAGCATGGAGGGGGTTAGCTCCGGGACGCTAAAGCTCACTGTCCAGCCTTTCTGAGGTGTCGTTGGATGAAACATCAGAGGGGGAGGAGGGAGATTCCAATTTAACAACCTCAGTTTAGTTTGAAATGTCCCTGGAAATCTGTTTTTGTCTGATTCACATTTTAAACTCACTTAAGAACCATAATGGTTGTTAGCTTTACTTCATCCACTACTGCTAACACGGTGTTTCGATAACTAAAAGGATTTATTTCACATATTTCAAATACATTTAAAATCATCGTTGTTAGACTAGCAGTTCAACGCTGCTCGCTGCCTTCAGTGCGACATATTGCACAGCCTGACTTCATATTTTCTCTCGTCTTAAATAGTGCAAAAGGGAGTTTTTTTTTTACTTTGTACAGTGAACTGCTGACATGAACAAAAAGCAACACGAGGGAGGGAAGAAATTCAACGCTGTCCGTGAAACAAAATCATAATTAATGAGGCAGAAAAAACAACAACAGGAAGTGGAACAGAAACCTCGCATAAATCTCACTTTGCGTGCCTCATTCAGTGTCTGTTCTAGACCTCCTCACCTGCCTCCAAAACAAACGACAACAAACTATGATTATGGTGAAACTTTTAAGTCGAGAAACTCATGCATGTGCAGCATCAAATATACACATGGCCAGCATTTACATGTAAATATTTGAGGCTGTCAACGTTGATATTCTTTCATTATGGTTTGGTTTATGACAAAAAAAACTTCAACCTCCTCTTAGGAGCTTTGCAGAGCTGTAAGATTTTTCATCTGAACACTTTTGGACCAAATGGTTAACAGTCTTATTTGCAGCCTTTGATGGCACCTTCTTGGTATGAAAGACTTGCTTTGTTTTTGTCTCGCTATTTTTAGCAAAGTGGTATGACTGGCGTTTCATTATTTCAAACTGAGGCTAGTTGTAGCTTCTTTTGCTCGCCCATGAACTCTATAACTATATTCTAATCAGTCTGTGACAAAGTTACAGCTAAAACGAGACTGCTGACTGAAAAAGAAAAGTGTTAATTCTGTCTTTGTAGCTGAGAACAGAGGAGCAGAAAGAGAGCAAACGTCATGAAGTAAGGGGGAAGAAAAAAATAAAACATCGACAGGACCCTCATGATTTCATTTGTTGAGTTTAATCACCTTCCAGTTTGTTGGAGACGATGGCATCATCATGAGAGGATAATCTTTAAGATGAAGTGACAGACAGATCAAAGTGATTTGGAGGGGGGATGGGGGGGAAGCGGTTGTAGAAAATGAGGGGAGACAGACAGATTGCTGCCTGTAATTCAACAATAATTTGTCAAAGGAAGCGATTCTCCCTGGAGCCGTGCCAAGTCTGGGTATTTTACAATCGCAGGAGGCCTATCATTATATCTTTATTAATTCTAATAAAACCTGGCAAGTGTGAGGGGATGAGTCAGACCTCACACACACACACACACACACACACACACACACACACACACACACACACTGTCAGTTTATGCAGTTTGGGCAAACTATTTTAGGTATTTTGTTTTTGTGCACGACTCTTTACACACAATATGAAGATATGTAAGCTTAAGGATATGCACACACTTCATAAGCAGACCTTTCAATGTCTGTTTGCAATCTTCTTCTCAGTGTTTGAAGATGACATCATGTGAAATACTTTGTCCTAACATGGGCTCTAATAACATTTCCCAATTGATTACCATTGACTGTATTGGACTGGTCTAAAATTGCAGACTTAACCGTTAAAGCCTAAAATAATAATTTCTCTCCTTGGCTTTACTTGTTGAAGAAACAGTCCAAAACTTTAATTTTACATCACAGAAGGTGCGCCCGCATCGTGGTGGCAAAAATGTAGCAGAAGGCAAGTGGAGAAAGACCACCAAGAAGCAGTCCATTAAGTGATTTAGAGTTTTTCTTTGATATTGATGCTGGGGTTCGATGCATGGTCAAAGGTACCTCGGCAATACTGGAGAAGTGACCTGGCACCTCTCCAGTAACTCCAGTGACTTTTAGACTTTAGACTTTAGACGTTATTGTCCCACCAGACCAACTCTCATACTTTGGGTCCCTATAGTCCCTACAGACTGAGCTCTGCTGCGATTTAAACCCTTATGTCGTCATGGTTACAACCTGCATTGTTGGAAAATTATAGTGTATAAACTATAGTGTCAAAGAAATGATGATGATTTCATATATGATAGAAAGTGTAGCCTATACCAAATAGATGAAACACTTTGACTTCCTGCTATACGAAGACAAACATTAGACGGAGCTCAAATCTGTCATATGTGGTTGACGGCTGCTGATTTGTAAACACTTTTTTTGAGCTGCCTGACACTGGCACACTGACTACACCCAGCGAGAGGCGTCGTCTATTAACCACAATCCAAAATTAGCTTCAGCAACTGTTGACTCCAAGATTATATTCTTCTCAGTGTTAAAAACATCTCATCTCATCAAGTTAAATGAGATCATAACAAAAGAATATGACCAAAAGAACGTCTGAAAATTGGTTTATTCCAGACTCAATGGATGAAAACAAATAATGAAATAATCCAACAGGTGAATATACAGATCAACATTCATTCAAAAGAAAAATAATGATATAAAATGTGACTGTCATGTATGCTCAATGCAACAAGGAGACCAAATAATCAAATTAATTTCCCTTTAAATCCTTTAAATTTAGTGTTTTTATCTTTGGAAAGTTCCTCAATTTAATCTGTTATTTAAATCAGGAGAGACTTAATTAAGAATGAACAATTATTGATTTAAAAATATAGGAAATCAATGTGAAAAGTCTTTGAGGATTAGACTCCATTATCATATACGTATTAGATTAGATTTTTAGAATGTTGTTGGGAATGTTTTTCTGTATTTACGGTCTTGTACAGAAAAGTAGCAGTAATAGATTTTTGTCCTGGCGGGTTGCAATTTTTTTTTACAGATGGACTGGGATGTTGGTTAGCTTGATGCTAAGATGTAATGGAAGTTGCCTTTGAGAGGCTAACAGAATTAGCATTGCATTCCAGCTAATGTTTTTTTTAATTCACTTAACAATCTTCTGTGAAATAAAATTGTTTCTTATAAGTTTTGAGCATTTCAACAGTCTGTGATGCTAACGTCCTGTCATTGGTCGAAAGTGACCCCGTGACACCTGTCAATCATTCACACTGGAGAGGTGAATGGAGGATGCATCATTTATCGCCCATTTACAGATATCTTGTGTTTTTTCTTGTTACTTTTAGGTAAGCTTTCTACTCTAGGTTTCACCAAAATTTAAAAAAAAATCAGTTGTGAGTTATGTGATGAATCATTTTCTTGTCTTTATTGCCTAAGAAAAAGGGGCGGGCTTAGCACTGGTAGCCCATTTATGCCAACGGTCCCTGCTTGTAACTGTATATTCACATGGATACATCCAGGTATCTTGTGTGTGTGTCTGTCTGTAAATGGCTGAGTGCCTAGAGTTACTTCTGCAAGTCAATACTCACTGCTTCTTGTGTGTGTGTGTGTGTGTGTGTGTGTGTGTGTGTGTGTGTGTGTGTGTGTGCGCGTCTGTGTCTCTGCATGCCTGTGTAACAGAGCCCTGGTTGGGCCTGAGTGGTTCTGATCCATCCATGGCCACCATTCGCATCCAGGGCTTCTCGATTCCGCTTTGTGTGTGTGTGTGTGTGTGTGTGTGTGTGTGTGTGTGTGTGTGTGTGTGTGTGTGTGTGTGTGTGTGTGTGTGTGTGTGTGTGTGTGTGTGTGTGTGTGTGTGTGTGTGTGTGTGTGTGTGTGTGTGTGTGTGTGTGTGTGTGTGTGTGTGTGTGTGTGCTGGTGGGAGGCTGGCAGCCGGTGTAGCCATGGCTGGCATCGGTCCACCCCCCCCTCTCTCTCCCCCACCCACCCCCCCTCCCCACGCTGTCTGAGAGCACAATGGGCGATCCGGTAAAACAATACAGGCCCAGGAACAAGGCCCTCCATAGAGCGAGCGACACACTATCCCTGAAAGAGAAACACTCCAAAACGCCGGGGCGGCTGAAACAGAAATAGAAAGCTAATTTCTACCCCTCCACCACTTTACTCTCTACCTGTTGCTCCTTTCAAAGCGCGCGGTATTATTTTACCTGGAATAAAGTTGCGCCACAGTTTCTTTTTTCTCACACTTGTGGTTCCCCCCTCCAAATTTCTTCTTCTGCTGCTACAATCAGGCTGACTCAGTTCCCTCTGTGAGCAATCAGGAAACCAAACCTTATCATTTAAAGCGGTTTGAGAAAAAGTAAACACTAGTTTGGACTTTTGTTTTATCCTCAAACAGTCAATTCTCCAGCGATGACTTACAGGATGATGACTAAATTTGGAAAATCTTGCTAGCCTAAGTATTTATACGTTATTTACCCAGACATTGCTGCTGCGTTAGTCATTTCCTGTTGGTAGAAAATGTAATGTTTCCTTATTTTTAATTTGAGACTCACCTTAGATTATCAAGCTGCTCTGACACCATTAGAAGACAGCAAAGAGATGCTCTTCCAGTTAGCATGTGCACAGTGAGCGCTCTTGTTGAGTATGTGGAGACAGTTTGCTGTCTTTTTACAAAATTACAAGAAACAAAAAATCCTAATTGGCAATAAAACAAGAAGACATAGAGACTAAAATGATGAAATTAAGCTTTAACGTAGGTACAAAAGGCTGCAACTGTCTGCGTTTATTTAATGATGTCTACTCCATGGACCTTTTACAACCACGAAATATTAAAGCAGATAAAGAGCTGTGATTAAACTTTCTTTTTGACATTGTACTGCTATCTCAACACTGGTAGTCTAACACTGTGAGGCACATGTGTGAACAACCTGATCAGGAGAAATTCTCCAGAAATTTGCAGGAGTTGCATAATTGAAAACAGCTAATACACTGTGGCTTTTTTCTTAGAGAGGTGACAGAGTTAGCTGTGGTAGCTAATGTAGCATTCTCTTTAGTAAAAGTTACCAGAAGCATGCGAGGTATGAGTTGCTTAAAATTCAAAAGAAATAAAGCAGTGGACGAACGGAATCATACAGTAAACGTGAAGACTCCTTGAAACACACACATGCATTCACACACAGAGAGACACACAAACCCAGCTCTGACCTGGCCCCGCGGGTCTGACAGGTAAAGAAGAAGAGCTGAGCAACCTGTCGATGCAGGTAGGGAAACATTCCATGTGGCCCCATACACACACACACACACACACACACACACACACACACACACACACACAAACAGGGAGTGTGTCAGAGAAAGCAGTGCTAACATGTCATACAGTGAGTGAACCCGTGCTGTTAATCTCTTGTAGTTCCTTTATTTATCGAGTAGATCTCCTCTCAGTGCCCCGCTCACTAATTCCAGCTACAAACCCAAACACACCCTGTTCTCTTCTTCTGCTATCTCTGCTACTTTACACCGCTGTCACCGACAAAAAATCATGAATCTCAGTCCTCCAAAGCGAGAGCAGCCTTCAGACATGTAGTCCTAATCACAGATCTAACGTTTGCCTTGTTTGCAGATGGAATCTCTCCCATATTTATCAAACCCAGCCCATCTCCTCTCCTCTCCCCCCCCCCACCTCGGGCTACCGGGCGTATCAGAAATGACTGGCACATCGGCACATCTATCACACCTATCGGTGTCACCATCACCCCCCCGCCACACATCCAACCCAACACACTCGCAGACAGACACACACCTCAGTTACATTACCACTTATGACACATTACACAGCTGATAAGATCCCTCGCGCTGATAACGTCACCTTGCCCCAGTAAAAGGTCGACAAAATGTGTTGGGAAAAAAACTATCAAAGCACGCGCTGGGAGTTTTTAAAACATGCCAACATGTCACACTAGACTTGTAGGAGGGAAGAGGACTAATGGTTTTTCAACAACTGTACAAGAGGCTGATAAGCTGATAGAACTTGTGCAAGCAATGTTGCATTTATTTTCTAACCGAGCCTCCAAACAAAGACATTTTTCACTTTCTGAACAGGGATTCATGTTGATTTATTTAATCAACAGCGTTAAAAAATTACAAAGTGTATTCTACAATTCACTTAGCAGACGCTTTAATCCAAAGTGACGTACATCAGAGAGTAAGAACAACACAAGCAAGGATCTAGAAAAAAGGGAACAATGTGAGTAAGAGCAAACGATCAGCTTTGAGTCTGATTGGACACACAGGTGCTGACAGGAAGTGACCAGAGGCAAAGCACAACATGGAGGGCAGTTCTTGAGAGCTCTAATCAGTATAGAAACCATCTTATAAGTCGTCGTTATCAAACAAAAACCATCGTCATTACCATCATCATCATCAATAATATGGAGACCATCATCATTAAGTTAGTAGGTATTCATGAAAGAGCTGGGTCTTTAGTGTAGAACACTTTTGCATTTTATGAAAAAAAATGTACAAAAGCAAAACACTTTTATGAACGCTGAGACACATTTACAAGTGGCAGAACATTTCAAAACTAATTTACAAACGACACAATCTTGCCGGAAAAGGAATGTACCAAATGCCAAAAAAGTGACCCGGAAGTGATCGAGTGAGCGCTCAATTCATTTGTTTTGGTTGAAAGACTATACGCTAAATGTTTTATACAGAGTTTACGGTAACTGAACGATGTTTTTTCCCGTTTTGTGGAACCCACTTGAGCAAGGTAAGGCTGTTTTGCTTTGCATTTGGACGGTCACTTCCGGCATTTGGTATACATTCCCTTTCCGCCGAGATTCTGTGGTTTGTAAATTTGTTTTGTTGGTGTTGAAAGTGTTTCAAACTTTCCCCTTAAAGACTCCCCGACTTCACTTTGCTGCATTCCTTCATCAACAGAGTCCCCATTAAATAAAGTAGAAGTCTCCAATCCAACTTTCCAGCTGCCCTCCTGTCAGCGAGACTCAAGAGCCGAACACTGTAATACAGCCGCTCAGCTAATTGGAATATCTCTGTCTCACTTCTCCAATCACACCTGACATGTTCCCGAGAGGGGAGAAGTGTTGAAGTGATGAGATGGAGAGGCCCCTGGGGGACGGGGAGCTGCTCAAACTCTTTACCTCCCCCCCCTAATGCCCAGCGGCAGGGGGAGACGATTGGTAGGCAGGCAAAAAAAAAAAGAAAATAACGAGTAACTCCAAAAAAGAAAGTTAGCAGAGTCTGCGTTTGAGGGAACAGCAGAGACAAAAGTTCAACTGTTTCTGGGACGAGCCTCAGTCGGCCTCGATGTTTTTTCATGTCAAATCTTGTCTCATCCATTGCACCACTTGAGGAATGTGAGGAGTGAGTGTCCAATTATTAAAGAAAATGCAGTTTTATATAAGGATAAAACATTTGCCCAAAGCTGAAATAATCTGTCTTTAGTGCGTCTGAATATTAATGTAAACATGTGATACAGCGCCCTTAATGATATATGGAGAACTCGAAGACAAAATGACACACAGCCACACTCACATTTTGTCCTCGCATGCCAAAAACCTGTCCTCATGCACTTCATTTCACCTCTCAGCATGAATTATAGCAAGCGTGACTCACCTTTTTTTTTTGCACGTACTCTGCACATGTGTGTGCTCGGACGCGAGCGGACTCGTATGCGTGCGTGCACAAAAAGTGTGTGCGTGTGTTGCAGTGTGTGACTTCATGGTGTGGAAATGAAAATGTTAATGTTGCGAGGAGCCCCGCAGCGAAAAAGGAGCGAAATCAACCAATGACTTCTCTCAGTTAATGAACAGTTGCATTCCTTCATTGCAGTGGAGAGTGGTTCTCCGGCACACAGACTCACACACCTGTCCGGGGCTTACCTTTGCTTTTTCACAAAAGGTCACAAAAGGGCATGGATACTTTGCTTTTTTCTTGTTCGGATCAATGCAGTTGCCATCTGATTTAATTATGTTCCCTCTGGTTTGAAAACCAGTCGTTAGCATGAAACCTGAATCATGCCGATACACCTGCACACAAGACCCCTCCTCTTTACACCTGTCTCCACAGCGGCAGAAGGCAGCTAATGGAATGAGACGGCCGTAGTGATCGAGTTTTAACTACCGGCTGGTTGGTCAGGGCGGTATATGAACCTTGGCGTGACCCCCTGCAACCCCTCCACTGCAGTTCACAGCTCCGCGGCGCAGGGTTCTGGCCTCACCTTGAATGGGGCTCTAAATGAAGCCCATTATCCAGTTGCAACAACCTTCCAAACTGAGGTCCCACTGGGGCTCCCCTGAGGGCCTGGAGAGGGTGTCCTTTATGGGTCTTCAGCCAGGAGTTAGGAGGAGGAGGGAGGGCATCTATTACGGCTCTGGGGGATGTAATGTCCAGATGGCCAGGTGCTACAGAGGGGACCTGTCCCACTCCGCAACAATCACAGCTTTCATCCGAAGTCCATCCTGGGCCCACCAATACGGCCCAAAGCTGGTGGTCACACAGGGCTGGTCAAGCAGAGAGAAGAGCAGGAAGAGGACAACACCTGGAGATGTTTCAGGGACAACATTTAAAACACTTTCTCATGCTAATTGACCATTTTGGCTCCGAGGCTATAAGGTCAAATATGGTAAGCTGACTGGTGAATTAGCGAGCTAAGGGAAATGGCGCCATAGGACAAATCTTACGCTATCTGAAAGTAAAACATGATTGAAACTAATTTATTACATACAGCAAGGTTAATCAAGGTAACAATCATTACGTCTAGATAGTCGTATGGGGTAAGACAGGTAAGGCAATCGTTTAAGCTAGTTAAATTAGCTTGCTAACTGTAACAAAAATCTTTTTTTATTACAAATATACAAATAATACAAATAAAATTGTGAGATATATTGTGCAAAATCTAAGAAGGTAAACAACATATTTGATAGCTTGCCATTAGGACTGATACACACAAGCTAATGTTAGCATTCAACCACTTAACAGCTAACACCAATATAATACCGTATTAACTTTGTTGTGACTTAGCTGTTTGCTCTCGTGTGTAATTTTATGTTGTTTAACCTTGAAATAGTCTAGCTCAATGCTCCTTTGATTTTACTAAACATTGTCTTTGTTTTCCATCTCTGGATGTTACATCACTGGAAAATGGCTGCCCAGGTGTGAGGATGGTTAACGCGGAGTCATCTCTTGAAGCGGGGGCTGTCTTTGAAAAATAATTAGCCTCGCAAAACAAGTTCATCCAAATCCAAATGAAAGTCAGACCTCAGGAATCTACAGCAGTGTCGACACCACGCGTGCAGATATTTAAGAATCTTTAATCTGTCAACAAGTTGTCATGAAGCAAGAGTGACAGTTACATAAAAATGGGACTTGCTACATCATCTTTAAGAGTCATGCTACTACTCTTTGAGGCTGGAATTACCCGACGCAATCTATTTTTTGATTCCCTGTTCCTCAAGAGCTTGGCAAGTATAAAGCTACGCTACGCTCTCATTCCAAACCCTTCACCACTCACGCAAACACATACATTCACAAACTCACACACTTCCCACCCACATGCATACAAAATCCCACCCTGATACACACAGGCCCATTGTGAAGCCACAAAACAGAAACAACAAGCTGCTCTAAAAAACACCCAGGGGACTCACAATTCACTGCTCAATCAATCTAACCGCCGTGCGAGGAGAGACACACTCACACACACTTAAGGCACATTTAAATGCGACAAATATGTTTTATGACAAATGAATGAAAAACATGCACACACACCGCACTAGAGAGAGAGAGAGAGCACTACATCGCATTGCCCTCGAGGGACAGGCCAGCAAGTGCACATATAGGATTACTAGAATTGAAGCTTCAGTCTTTCCATTGTGAACGTGAAAATCCAATGAGGGGCCTCTAAGTGGATGCACTCACACAGAGAACCTGTTCTGAGGCTGCTAATTAAATCTAAACAGGCGCTGACATTGATTTTGAGAGGCCATTACAGTCTCCTTATGGTCATGGGAGCCTCGTACGTTTTACAAGTGGTGGTTTTCTAGAAAGCCCGGAATACCACAGGGTTAACAGGTGGGTACGGACACAAGCAAAATGCATCGGTCAGCACATCATCTGTGTAGAAACCGGTGTGCAACTGCCCAAATCCTCGAGGCAAATTCATACGAAACAGATTGGATGTTCATTAACAAGAAAAGAGTAAACATGACCTTCAGGGAAAAGCTAAAAGTAGCTCAACCAAATGGCCTTATACACTCCTGAAGTGGTGGCTTGTTCCCCTGTCACTGTGACAGCAATCCATCACCATCAGGTTTTACAGTCAACTTTCTTTGACCGTAACTGTCAGAAATTTGAGTTGCAAAATGCGCTTGAGGGCAGAAAAATTGGGCAATTCTTCACCAGCAATACAAACTAAAACAATCCGACTTAGGGTGAGGTTTCAGAGATAACATTATGCAGAAAACCTAAAGACAAATTCTGAGCTGCATTGAGAAAACATTAGAACTATAAAAGCTGTTGGTATCATTGAACAAAAGTCTTCAATACACTAAGCAACTTCAGAAAGACCATTCTGTACAGTAAGTCATTTAAGTTTTAAGTGGACTGTATGATTTTCCAAACACCAGGAATCTGTTGGGGTCACGGCTTCTTAGACTAAAACTAGATTTCTGTTGAGATTTCCCAACGTGTTCATTGAGGAAATATAGACCTACAAGAAAAATTAACTTAATGCATTCTTTCCATTTCAAGTCCACATTCCCATGACCCAAAATTCAGTTTGTTGAAAAATGGACTGAGCTAAATGACCACCTTATACCAAATAAAAAAAGACGTAGAAGACCAAATCTAGAACAACTCTTTTTGGATATTGGACAATTCCAATTCTGGCATTTAACATTTGTCTGTGAAAATCCATTGAAAGCTCTTCAGTGTAAGCAGGAATTATTACTATTTTTTAAAGTGAAAAGACTTTAAAAAGCTCGATACAGTCTTTGAATTACACAATCGAACAAGTATCGGTTGTTTCCACTGTACTTTGATGGTTATAGTTCACTACAATTTCAGTGTCATGTTTTTTTCCCAGGAATGGGGATGGAAAGTAGGGGCGGGGAGTATTCAGGATCCACAGGTAAGGCAGAGGTGTCTTCTGAAGTTTCCCCCTGTGATTTGACTGATCGTCCGTTAAACTGTGACAGAGTCAGGGTTGGTGTCTCAACCTGCTGTACGGCTCAAAACCAGAGAAAAGCAACAACATTAAAAAAGAAAGTTTAGAGGAGGAATGTAGAAGAAAAAATGAACCAAAGAAAAGAAAGTAAACTCCTGGTACAATATCTGTTAATATCCCATCATGTCTCAACCCTTCAACCGGGATACTCGCTGCAGGGCATCGACGTCCGGGTGAAGGAAAGTTCAGATCGGTTTTGTTTACCCGCCTGACAGACTTATAGCAAAGAACACACACGTGGTAGAGGGAATGCAGACCTCATCTTTACTTTTCAACAGGGGTGTGCGTCATGCGTCAGAAGACATTCTGTACAGGTGGAACATAATGGTGATCCGTCTGTAAATAGTTTTACTAGACTGTTTGTATTGTGACCTCTGTTATTAGAGGCGCTAAGAAAACTCCTGAGCAAACTCAGACAGTTTTTGTTTGCATTGTGGAGCAACACCGACTTTGGGTTTGTATTCTCAAAATGATCACATATCAAATAACAGGTCTGAGTTTGAGCCTTAGCATATCAAAAATGAACCCGTTGATTAAAAGAACACATTTGCTCTAGACACAGTTTAGCACTTAAGTATTAAAATAGATGTTTAGTTTGTATGTTAAAATGAAATTACCAGTTGTGGATCATCGATGAATAAAGCCTTATCACACCAAACAGTCACTCTATATCAAATGTTATTTTCTTTGTGGGAACAATGTGACTTTAGCATCCTAGCTTGTTTGATAAGCTAGTTAGCACACTAGCTACCTAGTTAGACGTAGCAATGTCAGACTTCTGAATAATGCGTCAGGAATTTCTGCAATTCATTCAGAACCATGTGGCGTTCTCACTGGAGTATTTTTTTTTCTTTAAAAGATATTCACAAAGCTTCTTCGCCCTTCAGAGAGCTCCTCAGGTGTAAAAAAAACTGTTAGGAGAAGTGAGAACGACTGTGAACAGGATGGAGAGTTTCTCAAGCCGAGGAGAAAATGGAGAAATGTTCTCCAAACGATTGGTGCTATGTTGGAGTTTTTATTTTTTTATTTCTCAAGGGCCAACAATTGCAGGAACATTTTCATCTCCTAGGAAAATTTGAAAAAAAAAAAAAAAACCTCAAAGGTGAGAGGATAATATTATGGAGAAACATGTTAGCCCTACGTTAAGAAGGAGGAGAAAACTGAAGGAGTGATGGAGATGGATACGATAGACGCAAAGGAGTCAAAAAAAAATTGAAGGCCAAACAAAAAAAAGATTGATGAGAGGGGGATAAGAGGTGTTTTCCTTTTCTGAAGACTCACTTGCTGCCCCGCTCTTTCTCTTTCCTCCCCTCGGGGCATGAGCTCTCTCTTGCAAGTCCGGACGGGCTCGAGTCAGTCCCAGGTAAAACTGGTCACCCGAGTCCTCCTCCTTCATCTTGCCCCACCTCCATCTCCCCTTTTGCTCACCTGCCCCCAAGGCAAAACCTTCCCCCCCCTTCCATCTGGCACCATGAGTAAGAAGAACAGGAGAAACTGCCAGGGTGCCCCCCCCCCCCTCCCCTCCCCCCCCCCCACCACCACCACAGCATTCTGCACTGATGAAACATTACATGAAACAATACCCCCACTGTGACGCCAAAGTTTTCAACTCCCCCCCCCCCCCAGTTTATTTAGAGCAACATTGCTCCAAAAATGAAGCCATGTATGCGTTTGACGATCCAAAAACTTTTTGTTTGTCCCGCTTGCTCACTGCGTTTGGTTGACAATAGGGCCGGCTCTCAAGGTTAAGCCGCAGATGTGTTAATGTGCTAAAACCGTGTGATCTGGCTTTTTTTTTTTTTTTTTTTTTAAGACAGTCGAAGAAACAGCCGAGTGAATAGCAGAAGAAGAAAAGAAAAGACAGAAAAAGCTCATTTCTGCTGACATGGACGGGCTGCTTAAAAGGGGGACAGCCAGCCAGGGCAGCAGAGAGTGACAGAGCCACAATGGAGGCACAATGAAAACTCTCCTTCCCCCAGCGCCCAGCCATCGCCCCTCACTAGGTTTTTTTTTTTTTTTATCCCAGTGTCGCCCCTGCCAGGCGACGACATGGGCCAGGCTTGTTCAGCAGAGCCGCAATAAGACAACACTAATAAACGCCAACTGGGAGTGGGAAAACAACAAACGGCTTACACTTTCAAATTTTACACTGAACTAGTCAGGGCTAATTCCTCCTTCCAATGTTTAGGGGGGAAAAACACCAACCCCCTCGCATATACCCCCTTTCCTTTTCTCTCTCTCAAACTACCCCCCATCCCAACCCCAACCTGTTTATCCACTGTCAACAATACAGTGCCTGCCGTTGGAGCGAGGCACCTGCTGCTTCCTGGTTCACGGCTGCTGATCGGGAGGTGTTTCGGATAAGCAAACTGTCTCGTTTTTTGGTTCAGGCGTTGACAGCGACGCATTCCCAGCGTTTCATCTGCTCCTCTCTTACGCAACCCCACACTGCTTTCTCCGCAATGCTTCTTTGACAGATTACTTTCCCTCGCTGGGGTTGAGCATATTTCTGTGCGTGTGTGTGTGTGTGTCTTTACTTTGCTTATTCTGCAGCTTAAAAAATTGCTGGCGCAGGCACCATTAAGTGCAGCGCTTCACAGCCTCCACCCCCCCCCCCAGAGCAGAATGGAGATGAACTGTTTATCTTTCTATTACTGCGTAAACCACACCCACACTCATATTATTATCCTGAGCAAGGCCCTCATGGAAGAATTCCTCCAGTAAACAACCCCCACCGTAGCTCAGGTGAATCATCAAAGACATTTTAAAAACTCCAGGGCCTCAGGTAGCCTACAAATCAAAATTACTAATGACTTCAAAGAATGCGTTTTAGTAATCAAAAAAGAGAGAGCTCTTGTTTTTTTTTTCAGCTCTCGAGGTCGAATCTAGAGGACGAACGTTTGAGTTCTGGAGGTCGTCAGAAAGAAGTTATGTACGTCTGCTTTGTGTGACTGTTACTTAAAGGTCAAGGTCTATTAGCAGCATTCTTATCTCTTGCCCCGCCGTTTAGACTGCACTTAAGTAAATTAGAGGCCACGGTGAATACAGTCCTCCCCCCAGCCTAATCCGTACTTCCTCAAGTTCACCTACAGTCTCATTCTTTTCAGACTGCCCTGCCAGAGGAGTTTTAAACCAGTATCTACTTCCTGTTTGTTTTGTTTTTTTAAACATGTAGCTTGAGGAACTAGGTGGTAAGAACACTTATTGTTGGTTAAGTATTCCTACTATAGGAATACAGTTGACTACAAAAAAAATGAAGACTTATACAAAAGTAATGCTTCCATTTGCTTCCAACTATATCAACCTTTATCCCTACATTGTTGTGATCGGGTTTGGAGCCAATCCCAGCTGACACTGGGTACATTGGGTAAGTCCCAGACACCACACCGCAAGGCCTGAGGCTGCTGCTGGGACGGCACGTAAACACACAGAACCTTATTGTTACTGTACTATGATGCCGCCCAACAACAACAATTTACACATCTGTCACTTCCTGTGATACCTGTGCATGGTAACTACGGTGTGATGAGGTTAAAGGAAATTATGGGTAAGGTGTGGTTTACGATAAGCATCTCAACGAGAGGCTGAAAATTGGGGAAACACCATGGCAACGGTTGATACAAAGAAATGCAACTGAAATTGCAGGTCTGGGACATGATGAGAACGTTTCATATCAAAACAAACACAAGACTTTGTTGGAAATTGGACATTAATATTAAGATACTTGTCTATTGGAGTTCATTCTTGGTCCTTTGAATACCATTAATCTCTATCAATCTTCACAAGCTAATAACCATTGGTTGCCATTGATGTGTTGCTGTCAAGAACTCTTCTAGGTTCTAGGTACTTGTTCTTCTTTTTAAAAGCCACTGACTTGTTTCCCCCTCTTTATATCCTTTATGATGGGGATTGTTTCTCTTCTTCATGGTTCTTAGAGAACAAGTGAATTGGAGGCTGAAAGCTAGTTTTAAATGTATTTAACTGTTCCCTTTTTACAACTTCTTTTTTCTTCTTCTTGCACCCTAGCATTCTCCCATGAGTGCAGAGTTTAACCATAAGTCTCACATGCTAACTCGACTTGTTCAGCCTGCCAGAGCTAAAGGTAAGACTGACAGGTAATGACTAAAATATTCGAGACAGCTCCAGGCAACAATACACACTGGGAGGGCAAAAAATCTGTTCAGCTATTTATCCATAAATCATTTTTGTCAAAGCTCTTTCTATGTTGGCAGATCATATATTTTTTAATTGTCAATAGCGAGATGATTAATCTTTTTCTTTTGAATTTTCCAAAATGAAATGAGACTTTGGGAAGAATGATAATGAGCAGAGGACGTTTGATCTATCCTTTGTAATGGTTTTTAAATCCCATGGTTGTTACATTCACTCACATGATATACTGTTCTTTAAACTTTTCCTGACACATCGTGGGGCCTGGTTCATATATGTAGACAGTTACATCTCCCAGATAGCGAATGGTTAGTTAACTACAGCGCTTTTTGAAATCCCATTTGAGTGGGAATATCAGCTGCTGAACTGTAGAGGTCCATGGTGATGTGATCATAGAGCATTCATAACCTCTTGCCAGAGCCGCTGCTGGTCTGTACACGCTGCTGCAGCGGTCAACCCAGGCCAGCATTACCTCAGGAAAGAGATTTCACTGTGAAAACACCAGCCGTCTCCGCTGGCTACCTCCAGTACAAACACTCCCAGAGCTCCCAGAGGGAGGCGGGTCGGCTGTGGGAGCAGAGCGAGGCTATGAGGACCAGGGAACAAGGGACAGTGGCAGAAAGAGGGCAACGGTACACATTTTGTATGAGGAAAAGGAAAAACAGCAGCAATCAGTGTGGGTCTCTGAAGCTGCATATTCTGTATATATAAGGTTTTAGCAAACACAATGTCTCCTTTGGCATTTCCTCACAATATTACACAATCGAATGGAAATAACTCTGACAACAACTTCCGCAAACACCAACTGAAACATAAAAGAAACTCAAGTTTAGTAATTCAATATCTTTAATAAAGGTTGCATGCACTACCACTGTGTCATGCAGTGAGGTTGTTTTCTTTCCAAAATGTAATATTGACTTAAATCAGGAGAAATCTACTCTTCCAAAGATTCAGTACTTTAATCTTTGATCCAATATGTCTAGACCTGACTCATCACCAATTACAATCAGTTTAAACTGTCATCCTCAGTTTCATGGGTCCATCGCATGTGGAACTATTTTGTTAGGTTTTTGTATGCTTTCTGACATTTTTGCTGAGCCTATTTTGATGGAGTGGTGGTGGTGGGGGGTAAGGCCCGATTCGAAGCTTGTTGTGACTGATTACTTGTCCAAATATTCCTCAAGTGTTTGTGGTGTCAACACGATTATTTTACTGCTCATGATCGAGTTAACAGATGCATATAGTATGCAGATCCGAGATCTGTAATCATAAATATTTGCTTGTTTTTGCTTTTGGTCAGTGTTTTGTGTAAACTATGGACAAAAATTTAGATTGTGTCTCCTGATGATTCATTTATTATCAGAGATGCTTAAGCTGCTCTATGAAATCCATCGGCCACAGATGATGAGCGAGCTGAGAGATATCAACTCTCCAATCAGAGCAGAGACAGATGCATGAATTAAGTCTGTGATGAGATATGAGGTAGATAGTCAGAGGGTAAGAGATGGAGTTTTGTCACTACTTCCTGGGGTGCTACAGATAACCGGCCCAGATTCTGCTGTGCATGCCAGCGATTGGCCGCAGCAGGCTTATTTACCTAATAAGGCTTGTCTGATTGGCCCGTGGGAGACAATGGCATGTGTAAACAGCCCCGGGGGCTCTGGACAGCCGACCGACACAGCAGTCCCTTTGTTAGTTAGGTAGCTACTCTAACTGTTGGCAGTCGACTCATGCATGATCACACACGCACTCACAGGTTGCAGTTAGAGTTGGACTTACACAAGGGGGGGTTTTAGGTCAACTGTGGAACTGGAATTTTTGGGTTAAAGGTCCAGAAAACCAGTCACCTGTGGCAATATTCAGCATCTTTAAAGGCGGGCGGTATCAGCAAAAAAACATTTAAGTAACTGGCGGTGTACAAGAATGTTCTAAAAAGTTGTTTTCAAACTGACATTGGCACTCAATCAAAAGTTAGAACCCCCCTTTTGTCATTGAATCCACTATGATGTCAAAGCAGATCTCCAAATGTAGATTCTCCAGCAAAAAGAGCAGAGATGACATTCAAAAAAAGTCCAACCTGGCTCAAGTTAACAATCCAATTTATGTGAGCATTATGCTGTGTTGGAGAGCCAAACACACAAATTCTATTTAAAAAAATGAGAATGAGGGCGCCGGATAGCCTAGCAGTTATGTTGTCGGCCTTGTGCTGAGGCTATTGTCCTCATAGCAGTGACTGGGTTAGAATCTGACCTCGGCCTTTTCCAGCTTGTCATCCCGCCCTCTCTCCTCCCAACATTTCTTGTCTGTCTTCAGCTGTCCTATCTTATTAAGGCAAAATAGCCCAAAATTTAACTTAACAAAAGATATGAGACGGATTATTTTTAAATCAATTGCGGAGTCCCTCAAGGATCCACTCTGGGACCTTTTTGATTCAACGTATGCCTGCTTCCTTTTTCTCCAATTTTGCAATGCTACAACAGCCTCCTGAGGGGTTGTGCTTACAGATTCTTCTTCTTCTTCACTCTAATGCACCTGCCCAGCACTAAGGTGTGAAGGGATAATTTTACTTTTTTGAGGATACCTGACATGAATGCTGCAAAGCAAATCTGACTGCACATCACATCTCTAGGAGATATTCGCTCATTTCTGCCTGAGATAAGAGAGTTTTCTGCAGCCTGTAGACCCATTTCCCTTCCAAAAATAACAGAATGTATCTACCAATTTCTTAAATTTTGTTTGATGTATCAAACATAATTTGTTGATCATGTGGATTCTCCTGCGGGGTCTGTGATGTGTTGACAAGAATATGCATACAAAACAAATCTTTTGCTCCAGGAAAGCGCTGACTCTAAAGCCGATGCAAGGAATAACTTGAAGAGATCTGCTGTGCAGCGAGATGTGAATTCTGCATCTTCAAATTTGACTTTTGTGCCAAGAAATTCTACATGGCAGTTTTTTTTTTTTCATGCATTTTTTTGGCATGGGTGTCAAGCTGATGCTTCAGTCTGAACCGCATTGTCACATAGTGAAAACATAGCTGTTATTTTAGTGTATGAAATCACAGAGAGGAATGAGAAAATAAACTTTGCAAGTTCAAAATATTAAACCCATTCCCAAAACAAGAATGCAGAGATAAAAAAAAAAAGCTGCAACATCTGTCTTAAGATATCAACTTCTTGTGCAGTTTATTAAAAGGTGATTAACATATGACTTGGCCCAGATATAAACAGAGTGGTTTTCAACCCACTCTTCAAACACACCTTTGCAGATGGTGCCAAGATCGTGTCATCAAACACAGCTTAGCTAATGCATGTCCCCTGGCTCTGCAGCCAAATGAGCGGAGTACAAGCACCTGTCTGCTCTACTTTCTCTGTGGATTTGTGATGCGGCTAAGAGATGCCAGTCAGCTATCAGTCGGTTGCTGCATGGCTCAGGTGATTTGGCTGACTGTTTCGCTCTCGGTGAAGGCTTCATACGACGTTGGGTAAACCCCCCAGTGACAGTTAGTGGATGCGGGCCCATGCAAATGTTGCTGCTGACACGGAGGCTCTGACAGGTGAGGTTCAGTTTGGCCCGGGGGCTGGGAGAGACTGCTGTCCGTTAGTTAGCGCCAATCATGGGGACGAGGCCGTAAAACATGTCCTGAGAGCCGTGTGGTTCAGCAGGATACATGGCATACACTCCAGAGGTGCTGCAGGGGGAGGGAAGGGGGTGTGTGATGGAAAACATTTCACTTCAGAGAAAAACAAAAAATCCCCAGAGAGGAATCTTTGTGCCTTGTTGCCTGTTTGATCAGGCCTCACACAGCTGAACGAAGAAAGGGAGGACTTGATCATTTCAACAAAATGCTGACTTTACATATTTTAGTGTTTTGTATTATTAGAATTGTGCACAACACACCCATCTGTACTTTTATCACTTATTCCTTTTGAGTATCGCTAACTAGGAACGTCAGTAAAAGTACAGATATATTGCTATCACATGAAAAAATAAAGAAAAATCCCAACAGAAGCGTTCTTATTGGACCACTTAAAGTTTAGTTTATGGTAATAATTTGACAGCTGGATGAGAAAATATGAAGCTGCTATAAGAAGACACATTAGCTTAGCTTACATAGCGTAGCATTAGACAGGGAAAAGGGGGGGGGGTTAAAGTTGCTTGTTGAAAGTTATAAATACATCCTGAAAGCAGCTCACTCTCTAGCAGTTAGAAGCAATATGAAGCTACAATTATGGTCAAGTAGCGTAGCTTAGCATTAAGACTGTACACATGGAGGAAACATCATTCCTCTTTGAAAGAAACAAAATCCATCTCCTAACATTTCTTATGGTCCCTTATTAACTTTCAAAATGAGTTAGCTTAAGAGGTGGTTTTAGCTAGCTGTTCCTCTTTGTTTCCTGTCTTAATGTTAGACGTCTTGGCGTCTAATAAATTGAGCTTGAAAAGCGTTTTTATTTCTATGTTCTCTGAATTATCTTATCTTATCAAGTAGGTTGTATTTCTGCTAAATCAGAAAATGACCTGTTCTAACACGAGTGATATTACTTGGTTGCTCTTTCTCCTTTGTTGGTTTCACTCATCTAACCTTCTATTCCCTCTAAAAATGTTCCATCTCCTTCGTGCCTTCATGCCTCAACTCTTTCCTCTGAAACGCGTCACCTCACGCTCTTCACGACCCTCTCAGGTCCTCATTCATCTCTCTCTGACATTTTCCCTCACAGACTGAGCTTGTACCTCCAAGCTGCTCCCTCAGTGAACCTGTGAACTTTGTGCCACCTCCAGTTCTCCGTTTAGGGAATCTTAAACAGGTGAAAAACACAAACCTTGTTGCAGAAAAAAGCAGAGAAATCTGTTTATTTAGAGCCATAAGAGAAGGGTTTGGATGCAGTTTGTTCATGCACACATTCACACAAACTCATCTGTTGACAAATCTCTCATCATAGCAGCAAGCAGCAGCCTCTAAAGCCTGTTGCAAGTCTGTGTGTGTGTGTGTGTGTGTGTGTGTGGGATGAGGGTTTAGGCACGTTGTCTGCTAGGCCGTCCAAGAAGCCCCAGGGCACCTCAGTAAAAGAGATAATTATCTTTTATCTGCTGTGTTGTGACGGGAGATTATGGTTCAAATTTACGATTGTTAAGGAGACAATGCAACGCGAGGCTGCTCTTTTTCAAAGTGGCGAGGGGGTCTCGAACAAGTGAGAAGAACTCCCACAATGCCGCGGCAGCTCATCCCTCATGTTTCAGGCTTCAGGACTTTTGGAAACAAAAGGGAGAGGATAAGAACTACAAAAGCCATTTACTTTAAAAAAATAAAAAAGACGATAGTAATCCAATACTAATTTTTTAGGATCCTAAATAAAGTGTTTGGTTTATCTTGTAATGGTATCAAAGTGAAATCAGAGGAGATTAGAGATAGCACAGACTCCAATGCAGTCCCTGTTAGCTCGCTGTGGAGCATAAAATACTCCTCATGGACCCCAATTTGACACCTGAATTACTTCATAGAGTCTCTGCAGGGATTCAAATTTCATCAAAATCATATGTTACAATCATTTTTGTTAGACTAAGAAAATTCCATATACACACCGACACACACACACATTAAAAAAATTAAATCATTCCCGGTTTCAATGGCAGAAATTGTTTTTGCATTCTTTTTAGTTTTGACTAAAAATACCACTCACAAAATAAATCTGTTAAATTTAAAGCGTCTGTTAGCAATGATTAGCAAAAACTGGAAACAGGTTGAAACTGCTAGTCTGACAGTATCTTATCCTGTATCCTAACTAAATGTGCACCAACCATAGACTGTAGAGGTGTTATGAAGCCCGAGCGCCATATTGGAAATTCTGACTCCAATTTACTGTCCACTAATCTAGAAGGAGGACAAAGAGGTGGAGCCGGGCCTGGCTGGTTTTCAGTCTTTATACAAAGCTAAGCTAACCAGCTGCTAGTTCAAGCTTCATATTAAGCATTTTCATAAAATCTTCACATCTGAAGTTGCAGAGATATGTAAAAATCTGTGGTGTTTCATCAATACGTGTGGTTTATCTCGAGCCCTCAAACACTACAAACTATAAAAAGAGCTTTTAGGGGATTCACAAACCACAACACAAAGCTAGCTATCCTACATGTGACCACACTCACACGGGGGTCGGTCGGGCCTTTCAAACCAATATTACTAATAACAAACCCTCTGAGTTTGTATGTGAAAGGAAACTGTAACACACCCAAACGCAGAGCTGAATGACAGAAAGCTTCAGTTAAGGTGAAGAGAGGTGTTAACACATCCTGTGAAAACACGAGTCTACTTCCTGAGGTGTGATGATCATTCTTAGCAACAGTGAGGGGATTTTCACTTATTAAATTGAAAATAAAACTATATGAAAACATGCAGAGGTGTTTATCCTGTCATATGTTTGTGTCCATTTATGTCACATTCAAACAAAACCACTGCAGCCACTAAAGCAGTTTTACTGATTTCAAGTGGCAAAGTCCATTTTTAAACGTTCAAATTAATCAAACTACGAACCACAGATTAAACTGTTAAAAGAGAGTTTGGTGCATAAAAGACATTCAACACATCAGGTTGGATTTTTAATGGCGTCAACGGACAAACTAAGTTGCATTTAAGAATATAAAGTTGTACCAAAAAAGTGAAATTTCAGACCGGAGTCTTGGCATCAAAATGTAAACAAAAGAAAAATGTCAATGATTCCATGACAAAGTTTGCATTTGAAAACAAAAGTTACATTAGATAGCATTATTAGCATCCAGTTCTTCAGAGTTTCCACAACAGCTATGGCGTGTGTTGCATAAGAGGCGTTCAGTAGTCTGATTTTTAATGTTTTTAAGTCACAGAGTCAGCATTTCAAAGATTCAGTTTTTGACACATTAAAGTGCGTTTTAGGCATCAAAATTCACCAAATTCTTCCAAGAAGTCGATCCCAAAATTTGACCCGACCTCTGCCGATGGTGATGAAGACGGACTGTTTCTTAAAGCCGATTAAAGCCACAAATCTGTCAGCGTCCTCACCTGAAAGACGAGAGGCAGACGCAGGAAGAGAGAGAGACAGACAGACAGACGGACGGAGAGAGAGAGAGACAGAAATAAGTGCTTTGTGCCCGTGATGATGATGATGATGATGGAGGGTAGAGAAGAAGAAGAGATCACACAGAGTTCGTCATTCATCCTCACCTGAGCTGCACATCCACTCACCCCTGGCAGACGTCCACAGCCGAACGCCACAGAAGAAGAGGTCAGCCAGGGGCCATGGGGTCCCAGCACAGGGCATGAGCTCTCCTCAATCCCTCTACACACACACACACACACACACACACACACACACACTATTCCCATTCCCCATCCCACATGCCCCCTTGACCTCACTATTAAAACACAGGAGCAAATCTCCCGATTGGTCACAGCAGCTCAGAAACAAATGACGCCAAATACCTGACTCCTGTTTGGCCTTTTCCTACAGGGAGGCATGAGAGGGGCTGCAGCCCGGCGGATTTGGCCCGTCCACTTGTGCAAATATAGTCCAATATTGGAAAATGTGGTTCTTCAAGAGTCCACATGACGTAGATGTAGGGAGATGCGTTTGATAACAGGCCACAGGGCAACATCTCAATAACAGCTCCAAGAATAGAAAGTGTATGTTGCAGAAAGTACTATTTCCTTCCTTTTTGGTGTCTTTATAAACACACCATCGCCTACAAAACCCACCTGGAATTTTTCAAATATCCAGAATCTGTTGGTGCGTTTTTATAAAAAGCTAATTGTCTTTGCATGGGTGCTTTGTTGGCATAAAAAAACCTCTTGAAAAAGTAAGAAAAGCTCCTTATGAGGACGTGAAATGTCCACCCTGCAGCTAACGTTATGCTCAGTTGTGATCTGTGCTGCTAGTACTGTTTTCAATTTCAATCTGCAGCATACGAGTCTCAGCAGTCCTGGGACGTTTTTTAAGCTTATTCATAACAATTTGTTCGTTTTAGGATGTTATAAGAGTTTGTGTTTCATATATTTGACACAATGCAATAATATCAGATGGTTGTAGTGAAAAGTGTACACAGTTTATTCTGAAATATTTGTTGTTAATGACTTGATTTTGGTGCAGAGACAGTCCATGCATGCACAGAGAAACATGTTTCTGTACTATGTAGTGTATTGAAAACATGGGGTATAATATACACGCTTTTTTTGTCAGTCACCTGTGAAGCCAATCTGAACGTCACTTTACTTTATTATTAAAGATACTTACAGATTAAACAGGTAATATACATGGGCGGGCATGCAGAAAAACGAAGCATCCTGCAGGTGAACTTCAGTCACTTTAATACATTTAATGAGCAGACGACGCATCGCTGCATTTTTCCAAGAATGGAAATGATCATGAAGAGGGGAAAAAGTAAACTGTTCAGCCTCTAAAAGTCAGAGCAGTATTTTGTACATTTGCACAATCAAACGACAAAAAAATGTAAAGAAAGAAAGACGTTTGTGTGGAGTTGTTGTTTGGTCCTGATGCTGGATCAGTTGAGAGCCACTGATTTAGACCCTTAAAGCTCTTAAGAAACGACTTCACAGCCGCTGTAACACTTTGAATCTGCAGAGTGTCGCAGGTGCATGATGCACTTTTATTTAATTCCATTGTTATGTTGTCCTGTATGCATTTAACTGTGTCTTTTGAAATTATGTGGTTTAATGTTACTGGATGCTAAATGTTAAAAATCTGCAAAAACTGTGCATCAGTGTCATGCTCAGTTTTAGGACTGCGTTAGATTGCATCGTCCCAGTCAAATTGCGCTGGGAAAAAAAAGTCAACCCAGTACCCTGTGTGCTGTGGTCAGCAGTATGCATGCTGCAGTCAATCTGATGTCACTCCTGACATGTTAATTCAATAGAAAAAAAAAAGACATTTGTATCAGATTTAGGCTTGAACATGACTGTGGTCAAAAAAAGGAATTCTATACATTCAATTCAAAATGAGTCAGGTTTGGTTTTCCAGATCTTAAAACATCTTAAGTGCAGCGTATTCTCAGTCCAAACAAAAGTAACCGAGGTACTTTTTTCATGTTTCCTCCCCCGTCCCTGCTGCATGTCACACACAGACTGCTGCGGTGCATTGTGATGTGGCCGTGAAGTTTATTTGTGGTCTGAAAAAGAAAAACAGAAGTATTTGACCGGTGGGTTTTTTTTTTTTTTGCACAACAAAAAGTTTTCTAAAGATTTCTCCAAACTAACATATAGTTCCTCTTCTTCCCCCGGCTCAACACTGATGTTATCAGCAGTAGGGGCCGTACAAAAAGCAACATTGCTCAGTTATTTATGAAATGTTTTACATTATTTTTTCCCTTTTAAAAGATTGAAAACTTCCAGATATGACTGTACATGTCAGATGTCAGCATGTGCTCATCTTGGTGTATAAATAGTTTGATAATCGATCTAAGGTCTGAGGAAATGTCTGAAATGATGCTGCTTCCTTCTCTGCTCTAAATGACTGATAGTTGTTTGATGTGTGTGTGTGTGTGTGTGTGTGTGTGCAGTGTTGCATGTCGCTCTCTGTGTATTTATGAATCTGTCCGATGAGACAAAAAGCTCTTTCTGCCCGGGCTGGCCTCTCTGACCCCGCTGTTTGATTTGTTCCTGCATCGCCCTCTGTTTATTTCTGCTCCTTCCTGTTTGTGTCCTAACTGACCTCGCGTGAGCCGCCCCTGTGAATGCTGGGTAAAGAAATACGAATAATAATAATAAATAATAAATAAATAAAGATGGCGGCTGCTGCTTCTTGTTTTGTGGGTGAAGAGTGGGGTGTCAAAGATCACACAGAAAAAAAGAGGGCTCCGGACCACAGCGCTAACATGTCAACAGAGATTAAACTAGTTTATTATTTTCAAAGAGGGGAAAAAAAAAAATTACGAAACAAAAAAAGCAGTCATATTTTACACTAGTGATTATTATTAAATTTTTACAACCATTCAGTCTGCATAACATAAAGAAATAATTCTACATCTTTGTTTATTTCGTATTTTTGGTACTCTGATTTTATACATACAAATAACAAATACAGGAACTTTTTTCACAATGCATATAATCTGTGGGCAGGAAGAAAGTCTTTCAGGTGTGTGTGAGAGTGTGTGTGTGTGTGTGTGTGCGTGTGTGTGTTTATGTGTGTGTGTGTGTGTGTGTGTAGGTGCAACACAAACCAATTGCCCGAGACCTATAGCACATCCAAAGAAAATAAAAAAAAAAGAGAGACGTCCAACAGCCGGAGCTGCAGACTCTCTGCAAACTTAATGCAACGCAATTCACGCAGGCGAAAACAGAGGCCTGCCCTTCTCAAAGTCTCTCTTTTCTCTTTTTCTCCTCCCTTTTTTCTCTTTCCTCCAAAAGGCGTCCTCTTCACCTGCCGCGACTCGTACCCTTTCCTCGTCGTTAGCTGCCCGGGGGGCATGTTTTCCTTTTTTTTTCTTCTTACTTAATTAAAAAGTCTTCATTAAATGTACTGTATTTCATACAATTTGTACAAATATATTCAATGTCTGTCTCTCCTCGGTGAAGAAGAAAGGGGAGGGGCTTGTGGGGGCAGGGGGGCGGGTGGGGGTTCCTGTTACACAGGTGCGAGTTGAAGAGGGAGAGAGGGCGGGGTTTGGGAATTCAGGGCGAGAGTAACAGTTTCTTTTTTTTTTTTTTAAGTCTGTTTTTGGTGATGTGTGGAAAAAAATGGCTTTTTGTACAGAAATGGAGGTCCTTTTTATATCGTGTGGATCAGCTGGGAGGAGAGCAGTGGCGGGGTTTTTTAAGGAGGGGGGGAGAGAAAATGTTTTTTACTCTCCCGCGCTGGAGGAACAAAAAAAAAAAAAAAAACTCTTCCTCGTGCGGAGGTCAGTGTGCCCAAAAAGGTTAAAAGTCAAGTCTGCAAAGCGTTCAACATCGCAGAGGTACACTTTGATTTTTATAAAAATAAGATACAACCGAAGACAAAAGGAGGGCTGTCGTCGTGGCACCGCAGCTCGCCAGGGAGAGGAGGGGGGAGGGGCTTCGAGGGAAAAGTTCATTTTGTCTTTAAAAGGAAGTGAGAGCAGGTCAGCAGAGGTACCGAGGGGGGTTAAAGTGGTGAGGGGGGGGGGGGGGTTGCAGGTCTCTAACCCATAGCTGTGACCATACTGGAGGGGTGGTGGGGGGCGAAGGAAGGGTGCATGGGTGTCGGGGTGCTCAGCATGTGGCCGGAGTGCGAGAAGGGGGGGAAGGAGGACATGTGGCGGGAGAGGGCGGCCGGGCTGAAGGAGCTGCTCTTGTCCATCAGGCTCTTGGAGAAGTCGTCCATGCTGTCGTGGGACTTTTTGCTCTTCTTGGACTTGCTGGACATCTTCCTGTTCCGGGTCTGGATGCCTTCCTTCTTCATGGTCAGAGGTCGGTTGATCTGCTCTCGAAAGGAGACAGAGAAGAAGGCAGGTTAGTATTTAAGTCGCAGAAAAGACATTTGTTTGCTTGCGAGACGGGAAAGTACACCTGCAGGGAGCGCTTAAAAGTTCCCATGGAAACGGCAAGCTAGCTAGCAGAGAGCGAATTCACTCCACAGATTTTACATTTGTTCCTGCTTTAGACTCAAAGGAGGATTTTATCAAATCAGTGATTGGTGTTTGAAGTTTCCCTTTTTCTGTCAAGTTTAACCAAAAACACAACAATATTCAGAATCAAAAAGGATGCTAAACAGCTTGCTAGCTCCTTTGTCATTAGCTACGATTTGCGCAAAGATACAAAATCTGAGAGCTTTTCATTGGACGCTAAATCCATAAACTCCCCATTTCAGGATGGAAAATCAACATTCTCTTCATATTTCCAGGTACTAAAATCTCAAACTGTCACAATGGATGCCTATAACAACTGTTTGTTTTGGTTGTTGAGCAGAATACTGGCATAAAGGTGCAAAAGAAAAAGAAAAACCCTGAGAATTAAATTTGTGTTTGTGGGAGCTTGAGTGAAGTAATGATCAAAAGAGAGGTAAGAATGTGGATGTTAAACGTCCTCTCAGGCAGATTCTGGGTTTTTCAGGGAGACATATTGACATGTCCCATTATAACCCAATGTGACTGTCCCGTCCTGAACCATAAGATTGTTTACGTGTGTGTGTGTGTGTGTGTGTAGCAGTGTTTTGTGTGCAGGCTGAAGTGTATCCGAGTCTGCGTCCATGCCAGAAAGAAACAGAGAAAGAAAAAAAGGGAAGGATGGAGGAAGAGACGGAGAGAGTGTCTGGCAGCTCATGTGCGAGCCAGTCGACCACAGAGACACATGGCAAGGACGACCGCCAACTTCTCCTCTCTCTCTCTCTCTCTCTCTCTCTCTCTCTCTCTCTCTCTCTCTCTCTCTCTCACCCTCCTCCTCCTCCTCAACCGCTCGGCCCTGCCTTCTCCTGGCCAAAATGGCCCCAGCTGCCGTATTCCAGCATCGGTTTAGCACCGAGAACGAGAGCCTGGATGATGGAATTCGGGACTGTGGGCAGGATTACGAGGGGGAGGTGGATGAGGCCGACTGGCTTCCTGATCTTTCTTTCCCGGGGAAATGGGAGCGGGGATTTCTTCTTCCTCGTTGTCTGAGACTCTCTTCTTCTTTTTTTTTTTTTTTTTTACAGAGTGGCCTAGATGATTAGCAAAGGGCAGAGATCTGTGGTTTCACTCTCTTTGCCTCGTCTGCCTCCATTCCAGCTCTACGCCCACCTAAAGCCCCGCTCAGGCCCTCTTTGATGCCTGAGATGTCTCGCAGAGGAAACCTCAGGGCCTCCGGACTGCGCTCAGGCCACCGCCTCCGCCCGCGAGACTTCAAACAAACAAAAAAAGTCAGCCAAAAGTGATTTTCAGTCAATGACCGCCGCAGCAAAACACACACAGCCTCTCACATCCTCTCCAACACCTGAAACCTCACAAGCGCTTAAAACAAAAAAGTCAGACCTTCAAAAACTCCCCTGATAACTTAAAAAGAGACCGACTGAGTTAGCTTCTTATCTCAAAAGTGAGCGGGACAACAGGCTGCTTCCATCAGGTGTTTTTTGGGACACACACACGCACTGAACTCTCCATGAAGAATGTGGAATTTGTTTCAAAGGGAGAAATCCAAAACAGAAGTCTGGATTTACCAAAACAAACTTCCCAATTACGCCCCAGAGGTCGGGGTCAGTTCAGATGCTAATACGCGACAAGGAAATATTCTTCTTCTTCTTCTTCTTCTTCTTCCCTTTTTCCCCGTCTGCACTCACAAAAAAGTATGAGACTAAAAGTAAACCGGGACAAAGATTGAACCGGGAGTACTCTCTTAGAAAGTACAGATACTGTCTTCCTCTACTTCGGGACAGAGTATTTATTTTACTGACGACTCTTCACTTTTACCCTCTCCATTTTTACACACATCTCTCTGCTTTCAATTTAAAAACAGCCTCTTCACTTTTATCTTTCCTGCATTTCAGCACAGTTATCTTTTACTTTTTGCGTTTATGCACACTACTTTCCAAATCGCATCATTTTTTTACTACTTTTTTTGATTCTAACTTCTACATTTGAACACATTCCTCTACTTTTGTTTCCTTGCATTTCCAAAAAACAGACTCCCAACTTTAGCTGCCGTGCATTTCAGGATAAATCAGTGATCAGTTAATACTTATTGTGCATCATTTTCTCCTCTTGTCACAGCTTCAAAACTGAAGGAATGAAACTAACGCATGACAAAGACATCATGAGTGCACGTCCCTCACTAACAGACAGAATGTGACCAAAACAAGTCAAAACACTTCTGAACTTAAGGTTCAATATTTCCCATCAGATCGTTGTTTTTAATATTTATTTCAAATGTCAAGTGATCGATTTGAAATAATCTCCCAAATAGGATGTCGACTTTTACACTTCATACTGGGACTACATTTCCCAGCCGGTGCGTTTACACTGTTTCCTAAATTAAAAAGTACTTTGAGTCATTTCTTACAAAAGTATCTGTAGCCACTTCCTGCAAAGTCAAAAATAAAATGTGCAGTTGCTGACAGGAGTAAATATGAGCTATAATTAGCCTGCTTTGTGTTGTTGTTTATTAATAGTTTGAACTACAATGTAGTGCTGATTTAGAGTGACAGCTCTGTGCAGCACAAATGAGGAAGGGGGTGGGAGGGGGGATAAAGTAGTCCCCTGGGTTTTCAGATGGAGGATGTGAAGTGATGTGTTGAGGCGACCCAAAACGAGTCAGACTGGATTGGTGGTCAGAGGGGGGGGGGAGGGGGGGAAGAAAAGTCGGCCTGGAAATTAATGGAATTTTAATTAAGCCCCCTCCTTCTTTAATATTCAAAACGACGGCAGGCTGCGGGCTTAGTTCACTCCGCTCTTATACATTTTAGATTCGCACTTACTGCCAATAAATCATATTAATTCTACAGTATTTGTTATCAGCGTGGCCCCGGAAAGCCTCTGCAGGGGACGAGTCAGATAAATATTCAGAGGAGGAGGGAGGAAGGAAGGAAGGAAGGAAGGTTGCCCGGCAGGACGTGAGGAGAAAAAGGAAGATGCAGGTGTGTGAAAAGAAAATATTCATGGAGGTATTTTCTACTTACATTGTGCAGTTTGTAGTAGAGGCCGCAGGCGTTGCACACCGGGTCCCCGTTGGCGTTTCTCCGCCACAGCGTCGTCGTTGTCGTTTGACAGTTTGCGCATGACGTCCCCGCCCGTCGAGCTGCGGACTGCACGACGACACACAGAGAGAGGACACGAAAAGGTCAGATGACCCGCGAAATAACCCCAACCAACATCGACTTTAATTCTCACAAATATAACACGAAAACAGGGCTTCAAATTGTCTTATAATGCCAATCAAATATGCGTTTGCAATATTTATTTCAATAAATAGAATGTTTTTATTTTCTTCTAGAAGCCCTGTATGCATGAGGATAATGCACATGACATTTACATGATCTAAAACTGCCACCAATAAATAAAAGCACAAATGAAACTATTTTAGGCACGTGTGTTGTGCAAAATCCATGTAAGAAACCATAAAAAGCATGCTTTTATTTGACTGCATTTACACTCATCCATTATTATTTGCATTAACTAGAAGCTGAAAAATAAAGACAGAAATACCTAAAAAAAAAAAACTGAGCTGCTTTCACTCGAGGCTAAAAATAGCGCCATAGAGCTGCATACCTCCGTGCAGAATAAATATTTACAGAAGACATAAAAGCAGTGCCTTGAAATGGGAGAGCTATTAAATCTGATTAAACCCCCCTCCCTCCCTCCCCCTCCCTCTTTTAAGTGCGTAGCTTGTTTTAACTGTCGACCTCTAAAACAATTCACATGGAAAGAAAGAAAAGAAGGGAAAATGGGGCCTGAACGAGTTGGTATCGATTATAAAGGGTCTTGTGTTATATATAGGAGCAGGCTTTTTGGGGAGGAGGGGGGAGGGGGGTAAATATGAATATCTAAAGCAGTGAATTATTTGTAATAATTGCACGCAAATTAAAAGCACGATATAAACAAAATGTTTATTTTTGGCTTCGCTGCAGGCTGAAAGCTGAGGTTTTTTTCCCTTCATCCTGACACAGTGAAAGTCGTGTCTTCTCATGGATTTAGCTGCCTTGCCTGTCTGCTGCAGTGCCTTTGACATTGATGTTATAATCTCTAAAAAAAAAAAAAAAATCGATAGACAGGTGACCGCAGAGGACACGCTCACGTTAAAGGACTACATTATCTCTCGGAGGGATTTCCAATTATACACATGTGGTGGCCTAATAACCCCTGCTGCTGCTGCTGCTGTGTGCTGTGAATAACCAATAAACCCTGTTACGTCTTTATATGAGGCGTGTGTTAAAGTCTGCGTGTAATTCGTTTATTCTTCTGTGCTTTTGTGATTTTTTTTTTTAAATACTTTTTTTTATTTTTTATGCACACTTATGCTATTTTGCTACTTTATCATTTATATTTTTACACCAAATTGGTCATATTTGACGTTTTGAAGACACATCAGGGTAAATAGTGATCATAAATTCTCCTCTGGTGTCACTTTCTGTTTTTTTTTGTTGCAATTTTTCTCTCATATTTTCCCTCCAAATAAAATCTACAAAGTCACTTTGGCGTTGCAGTTACCCTCATCTGATCATAATCTTTAATTTGATGATATAACACTAACAAATGTGGAGTCGTGACTTGTGTGTCTGGCCCGGCTGGGGTCTCTGCAGCACCATGCATGTTTTGACTGGGGAAGCGGGGCTTGTGTTGTTAAAAGCGACTTATCTGCGCTGCTCAGATATCCGGCAGCCCTTTCCTGGGAAGCCGGCTTTTCACATTATGGAGGTCCAGAGCGTGCATGGGGCTGGACTGCACTTTGCAGCCATGAAGATTTTTTTTTTAATAAGAAGGCAGAGGGGGAACTCCTCTAACAAGCTATGATGACATGAAAGGGGAGGTTTTCCCTGCAAAAACACAACAGCTCCACATGAATTGAAAACGTTACCTAAATTGATACTAAATGTGCACATGATGGGAGCTTTTTTTGGTTCGATCTATGAATGCAGGCCTGCAGCCTCACTGCAATAAAGCAGCTTTTAAAAGGAGGCATATATGTAGCTAAAACGATGTGAATCAATGACATTCTTGCAAATAAAAAATAGCATCGTCATTGCATTTAAGGAGAAAAAAAAAATGTGCAGTTTTTTTGCTATGGTAGTATCTGAAAACAGAGACCTGCACTTGTCGAGTCAATTTCCTGCAGCTAATAGGCCTACTTCTTCCTGGATAGGGGAAAAAAACAGAGAGAGAGACGGAGAATGTCATCAACAGAGAAGAGAACGTGGAGGAGACGTACCAGCCGCCGCTTGGGCTTGATGAGAGGGCGATTCTGCCCGTTCATCTTGTGATAGAGTCCGCAGGCGTTACACAGATAGTGACCCGTACCGTCCCGCCTCCACAGCGGAGTCGACGTGGCCCCGCAGTTTACACACTCTCTACCTTCTGCAAGAGCACACACACACACACACACACACGTACACACAAAACATGGACACACCCTGGTCAGTTGATCCCTTTTTTAAAATATAAAATAAACATTTCATCATGCATGTAAATAAGATGGAAATAAAAAAGGTTATAAGTCAGAGAAAATAGCTAAACAAATGTTATACATCATGCACAATGCATCATGCTACATTTTCAACATCAGCAGTAATACATTATTGCAAACATATGCATTGATTTTCTGCAGCAAGTATTTTATTTTTCACACACACACATACAACCACACACACACACACTCACGCACACTTGAAAACATGTGGTTGGTGTTGTTGTGAAAACAGCATCAGTGTTAAGGTCCTTAATCTTTTCATAAACCACAAAATCTTCAAGCTGAGTTTTTTTTAAAACTGCAAAATGCCATCTGGTTTTCGACCATTTAAAATGTTTTATTCATAACAGACATTTTTTTCTTTATCTTATCAGCTAATTTATCAGTATGTACAATCTAAATAACTCTATTGAGTAATTCGGCTGTGTGTATAACAGTTTTTATAAAGGGCTGTGTCCTTTTGTTTTGAACGATTGAGGGGCTTTGACTGGCACTTCTCTAGTGACACCGACAGGTGAGCCGCGCACTAACAGTTTGATTATAGAGCAGAGAGAGAGAGAGAAAGGGGGCCCTGAAACTGAAACAAGTGGAGCTGCCACATTATTTGAAAGCAGAGACTCTCACACAGTGCTTTTGTGCTCACGCCGAGAGCCTTTTTTGCATTTTCATGCAGCCGCACTTCCCCTTTTTTTTTTTTCTACCCGAGCTGCAAAAACAGACTTCTCCTTCACAGACTCACAGAAAAGAAAAGAGGGAGAGATAAATGTGTTGTGTTAGATGTGATAGACATGCAGGCAACCTGGACAAGTGCTTCTTTACTGCTGCTCGAATCAAACAGGAACTCATCCAATGTTCACGACTTGACATTTTCTTTTCTTTTTATTTTAATGCAGGCTTTTGCAATGTACGTTTTTTTGTGTAATGCACAATTTAGCTTTCAAATAAACGCTTAATTCTCCTCAAGTTTAAAAGGGAAAGCTCATATCTTTAAATGAACATTATCTCATATTATCCTCGAATTAAAAATCTTGATTTGCATTAGTGTATGATGCAGAATAATCCCGATGATATGCATCAGATAATCCACTGTTTTCTATACTCCCATCAAAAGCGCTGATATTAATCTCATTACTGCAAACTGGGTTTTCAGCTGCAGACATAACCTTAAAAATAATTACCAGCCCTCTTCTTCTTCTGCACAAATAGTCATATATCTCTGTCTGTCTGTCTGTCTCTCTCTCTCGGTGCAGGTTCGTGCTCTCTGCCATGGGCGACGGTTCACCCCGCTTTTTTCCCAGTGAATGAACATGCAGCATCCGGTGCTGAACCGCTGGGTAAACAATGCAACTGTGGCGCGCACTGGTCTGACAGTAATGGGATTATCTTAAACATATAAACGGGGCGACACAGCCCAGAGAGCTGGCTTCCCCCCTCTGTCTCTGTTTCTCTCTGTGTGTTGGTGTAGAGGAAGGTGGAAAAAAAATGACCTCAATTAATCACAGCATTTGGCCATGGACTCGTTTACTTTCATCGGGATTTGATTTTGTTGGGAAAATATCCAAATAGGTCGAAGACAAAAAAAAAGTTTTATTTCATCTTTATAATTTATTTAGTATTTATTTAGTTGATTAAATTCATTTTAAATTGTGTTGTGCTTTTAAACACATTCTAATCTTAACTGTAAATTAATTTGCTTTTATTCATATTTTTATTATCAGATGATGAAAGAAAAAGCTCTGAGGCATTTTGATGCGTCTCTAAAGAATTCAAGGTTTGGCCTTTAAGCTCCATATTGGGAGCTTTTTCTTTTTCAAGTGAGGGATGAATGAGCTCCTCGTGGGCATTTTTTTTTTTTTAAGTATGAGATTAAACATGGCTGATCATTACGCCTGCAAATCTGGGGAATATAATGTTAGATCAAAAGGGAATGTAATAAAGCGCACGCCTACCTGAACAGGACCTTGTTTTTGGTCTTGTTTTGGAACCATAACTAGAAGATGACCCACCTATCAGGCTACTTGGTGGGAAGAGGCCTGGGCCGTATTCGGGGACATAGGATGGGTATGTGGCGATGGGGTGGTGGGCAGAGGATGACCCTGCTCCGATTGATGCCACGCTCCGGCTGTGAGCTGACTCCAGTTTCATACTCTCGGCCAGGGTCACCTGGTACTTTATGCACTCTTTATCCTCCTGCCGCACCGAGCTGCTTGAGCCGGGGGTGGATATGCCCGGGTCCGGGGACACGTCTTTAGGAGGGGTGGGGGGGAACGTGAAGAGGTGCGGGCTGGTGTGGCCGGTGGACAGAGAGGAGGAGGAGGACGGGGGGTAGACGGACAGGCCTGCCGGGGAGCCGTGGTGCAGGGGGTTCTTGGGGAAGGGGCTCAGGTTCCAGGGAGAAGTGCTGTGGTGCGGCGCGATGCCTTTGCTCCCCTCCAGCCAGGGCAGAGAGCCGTGCAGTAATGAGGGACGGCACACCTGGCTACCTGAAGCAGCACAGAAACACAGGAACACATTACGAGCTGCTCTCCACGCTCAACAGCGAACAAACACATTCATGCATTTCATATTCAGAAAAATAACATTCACGTTTCAGCCAAAAGACAGAACACTTTTACGCACAGATTTACGCTTTTAATTGTTTTACTCTCAACACAAAACTCTCAATTAATCAGCCTCCATAATACTTTCATGAGAGGTGAAACTGCCTTTTAAAACTACATTTCTACGTATGTGATTTTAACCTTTTGTCTTTTTCATTCTGCAGGCCTTGAAGGCAACAACCTGCACGTAAAAACACTCCTAAAACTCCACGTCATGATTGATTGCTGAGGAAGTTAAATTCTACAATAAGGGGAACTCCACAAAAGACTTCACTACGCACGAATAGCACTCAACAATAAAGCTAAATATTGTGCAAACATGCTGCTAACCAATTACTAAAATAATATTTTACGTGTCAACACGAGTGTTAGAATAAACACTCGCTTGATCCAGAAAACATTTTTTTACGCACGATACTTGTCGAGCCATTTCTTTGACATTTCGGATGTGATTCAGTGCTTGTGAAGTTTAGATTTGTGATAGAAACCAAAGAACAGACTCGAGGTAAACCATGCATATTTACGGCGTGGTTTCACAACACTCTCATGTTTTTCCAGAAAAACACTCAGGCCAAAACCGAAACCTGGCCCCGGCTTCACAGTCAGATTAAACAAATAATTCCAAATACGTCAGTCTGTCGTTTAATATTTGCTGTAGGGTTTAAGTTACGCGGAATGGTCTAAACAGGATAACGTGCTCGTTATTAAATAAATAAAAGGCCTTAAAGAGGCCGGTTTTTTTTTGTACTTACTGTGAGGAGGAGGAGGGTACCTCTGGACGGCTCGGACAGAGTTTCCATAGTACGGAGAGACGTGGTTCCCCTGTCCATCGATATTAAAGAGTACATCCACATCGTCAGCGAGGGGATACTGCGAAGGGTCCATGTATGAGTGGCCGAGGCCCGGGTGATGTGAGCCGGGATGCTGCTCGTTCAACACCGCGGGATGATGGCTCATCCATCGTGGCTGATCCGCACTTACTTCCATGCTTTTTTCTGTGTGTGTTTTGCGGGTTGTTGTTTTTTTCTTCTTCAGCAAATGTTCATGCAAACCGGTACGAGTCACAAGATAAGAAAAGAATCAGTCCAAAATCCGTTTATTTATGTTAAATCCACAGGTTCCGCGCGTGCTTCCGATCACCTGGAGACAGAGAAGAGAATTTAATGTCTCATAATCTTAGGTTTTGTTTTGTTTTTCTCACATGCAGCACGATTAAAACAGGCAAGCTTTAAGTCAGTTTTACCCTTAAAATGAATAAACACGAAACATACCCCACATTACAAATGCACCAAAATAAATACGTCCAAAAACGGAATCCAGTCCAACGCAGAGTTCCTGAACTTCTTCCTTCTTTGAAAAAAAAAACAAAAAAGAATTCAGTGTTTCAGCTCAACAAGTAGAGATTTTGCAGGAGCGCAGCGGAGACTTCACCGCACTCTGACCAGCACCAGCAAGTTAAACTCACTGATCAAATCTGTGTTTGTGCGCAGTTGTAGCTTCTCTCTCTCTCCATTAACTCCTCTCTCTCTCTCTTTCCCCTCTCGTCTGTGTGGCTCGTGCTCGCTCACCCTTGCTCTACCTCTCTTTCTCTCTCACTCTCTCTCTCTAGCTGCCCTCTCTCTCTCTCTCTCTCTCTCTTTTTTTCTCTTTTTTTTTTTTTTTTTTTACAGTGAAGGCATTCTTTCAGGATGGCGCCAGGCAGCTCAATGCTTGCAGACAGCTGTGGCGCGACGCAACTTAAGGAGGGTCTGTCAGTGTCATCAGTTAAGGGGAGGGGCCTTGCCCTAATTGAATATAACGTGGGGCCAAGGAGAGATGCAGAAAGTAAGTGCTGCAAGATTATTCTTTTTTTTTCTATGACCTTGCCAAAAAAAGATGTTATTAAAATGAGGATCTTTTTAATAGGCCTGATAAAGCTTCCACCTAAATTACGCATGAAAGCATCCCAAAGGGTGCAGAGTAATTACGTCTTTTCTTTTAATAAGGTCTACATTTAAAGATACTTACGTACATGAACGTAACGTAAATAAAAGTATGCCAAATAAACATAGAAAGGGGAACATGTATACATAGAAACAATAAAAGTACTATGTTTTCTATTATATACTATATTTAAAAGAAAAGGAAAAATACGCTAACCCTAAAAAATACAAATATTTGTGGTGCATTTTTGTTTCAGATCTGCCCTGGTGCTTCACTTTCTCTGTGCACAGTCGTAGTAAGAGGCTGCAGCATGCAGAGCCTGTTGCTCGGGGGCCAAAGGCAGGTTGCGGGACATGCACACACGCTCTTAAAATTGTGACAGTGCGTCCTCTCGCGGTGACAGCCACATTATTCTAAAAAAGCAACATCCAAAAAAAAAAAAAAAAAAAAAAAACCTGAACCCCCCCAGATCTCCTCGCAAGTGAAAGCAAGGACGCAGAAGCTTATAGAGTTCAAAAAGTATATGCTCATAAATACGATCTTAATGTAGGCTTCTTCAAGGCTGTCAGTGGAGTCACCAGTATCCACGCTGTAACCTTGCAGAGACTCAGACTGACAAGCAACAATGGAGCGTGTCATTATTTATTCAAAACGGTGCATTAAATGGAACACGATAGCGCGCACAGGGAGTGATTTAACCCCCCTTCGATTTTCATCTTTTCTTATTTGCAAGTTTAATATTTGAACAATTTAAAGGGCAACCTTTCCCCCCCTTAAATCACAGAGGAATTAACCCTGTGTGCGCGTAATTCACCTCAGGACAGGGGGCTTCTCCATGGGGAACTATTCCATATCTAAAGAAGTCTGACTTCTCCGTGCACTTCCACATTGCCAGATTGTAATAGTAGAATACGTGTGTGTGTGTGTGAGTGTGTAAATGTGTGTCGTGGGGGCAGCCTCGGCGACGCCACTGGATGTGACGTCACCGCGCGGTGTAAACAAGTCAGGAAATGAACCCTCTTTCTCTCTCTCTCTCTCTCTCACACACAGATTGCGCGTGTTTGGCAGCGGGAGCGCGCACGCCCTTCCCCTTGCACCGCGTACGTATCAGCATGATCCTGTCACCGTCTAATACCAGGTATGGTCGGGTTTTAATGGGGGGGGGGGCGGATACACTGGGACTAAAATGCATGAAATAGATCATTAATAACCCTTTGAAAAAGCAGGATCATTTCCTTGTTAAGGTTATATTTTCACAGCTACGATTTAAAACTGGGAGGTTCAGGTGATGAAAGCATTATTATTTGATAAATTCATGAATCATTTTGTCATTTTTTTTTAATTTGGAGGTTGTTCCTGGGAGCTCAGACTGAGGGAGTCTTGGCAAAGCCTGCTATTTTTCCTCTCCAGGATAGCCCTACACCTGGAAATAGATAAGGAGGGAGGGAGAAGGAGAGAGAGAGAGAAAGAGAGAGAGAGGCAGTGCAAACCTGAGACTGAACTTGGATGCAAACTGCTGTAGCTGCCATTGTCAAGCTGTCAGCGGACTCGTGTAATTATCCTCTTGAAAAGTATCGCGGAGGCCATTATCCACAAAGTCCCCCGTTATAGGTGCTCAGAGGCAAACACATGACGGTAAATGTAGCCTAAAATCCCGATTATGCTTTTTTTGTTTCTTGACTGGATGTATCGAAAGCTTAGAGAATGGGGACATGGAAGCCGTCCCATGACTTGATTCCCCCCAAGCCTCGGTGTCAATAACGCCGGAGCTTATTCAGGCTGGCTCTCTTCTAAAAAAGTTGTCATTTATAATCCTGAAAACTGTCTCCAACGGAGGGAGAAACGGTGGCTTCAGCTTTCTGTCTCCCTCAGTGTCTGAGAGAGAGAGGGAGAGAGGGAGAGAGAGAGATGGTCTGGGTCTATTTTTGAAGTTAATGGCCTACAAATAGAAGCGCTTGCGTTTCGTGCGTAAAGGTTGATTCATAGAAGCCCAGTCCGGCTCTGTGATGGCAAGAGATAATTTCTGAGTGATTATGTCAGCCATGCTTTGATTACAATCACGACATGGCACACTTTCTTTTTTCTACACACTGCGGCTGTGAATTTAAGACACGAACGGATTATTCCACTGCCTGTGTGTGTGTGTGTGTGTGTGTGTGTGTGTGTGTGTGTGTGTGTGTGTGGGATGAAATGTTTAAGATAACGTCTCTTTGTATACGTGTGTTCGCGTGTGTGTACCTTAACTTCCTGTGTGTGTGTGTGTGTGTGTGTGTGTGTGTGTGTGTGTGTGTGTGTGTGTGTGTGTGTTTGCATCAATTACTGACATTTCCAACTTGAATAATAATTTCCTTTATGTCATCTGATTGGCCAATGAGATCAAATCACACAACAATAATAAAGCACTATATCAGTAATGTACCACCAATAATACTTATCATAATCATGACGTAATATTTACATTTGTATCTTTTTGTCAGCTGTTTATTCGTAAAAGTGTAACAATAAAATACATATAAAGACATTTAAAAGAAAATGTATTATTTATATTTCATTGTAGGCTGTTTTATAACAAGCTCTTTGATTGGCTATTGGTCCATAATGTGTCCTATATTTTTCATAAAGCGTCCAAAATAAACACGACCTTTATTAACCTTTAGTCTTCACAAAGTAAATAAAAAAAAGGTACACAATAAACAACAGAAAATACAGGATTGTGAAGGCTAGGCTAAGTAATTAGCCTGATGAAGTATTAGGAGTGTAAAAGCTGCAGGTGTTGTCTGATATAACCGTGTCGATAACCCGGGCTACAGGCTCCAGTCATTGTGTGACACGATGTGTAATTGTGATCTATTTCACGGGTTCAATTTTCATTTCTTGGCTACATTTTGAAACCAGTCAGTTAGCTGAAATGTTACACTTCTTATGCACCGTGAGTCATCTGTCGACCTCTCTGGTCTTTTCAAGAAAATGACAGTCTTTGGTCTTTGCTCTTGTGTCAGCCATGTGAACACACTCGGCTTCTTAGAACACAACAAAACGAGGGCGTCAAATTCTGCGCCTGAAACTTGAAAAAAAACCCGAAGTGCATTTTCCTAGAATGATTTAAAATCGAGAACATGAACATTTAAATCACTTTTTTTTTTTTTTTGGTATTTCTTCGAGTGTGGAAATAAAAAAAAAGTAGCACTCCTTAAGGCTAATTTGTGTCATTCTTCCCATCGAAGAAGAAAAAAGAGAAAAAGCAAAATGGTCTGCCAATTTTCTGACTTGTGATGCTTATCTGAGTCTGTATCGCTGCTCGCCAGACGCACTGATGTAATCTTTGATTTAAAGCACATGCGGGGCCCTCTGCAAACCCCAACACACACAACCCAAACTCACTCATTTATATTTATTTACCCTTCTTGTTCATATTCATTAACGAATTATTTCTATTTAATCACACGGGATATTTTAAATGAAGGCACATATTACAACTTCCATTATATCCAAACAATAAATCGAGACTCAAATGAAACCACAGCACCCTAAACTGTCCCTCATTGTCCCGCTAAAAACGGTCTTTCGTGGCTTTTATCTCGGGTTAAACTAATTATAATATTTAATTAACACAAATGTATTTATTTTAACTAAAAATATGTCAAGTTTGGTTATTTTAAATTGCTAAAAAATACCAATTGGATTCAGCTCTAGTGTGAGCTAGAACTCCTGGCCCCGTGACACCAGTGCGCGTAAATTTGGCGTCCTATTCCTTCTCCTTCTCCGCCATATCAAGACGTATCGACCACAGACGAGATGGAGGCGACTAATAAACGGAGGACAGGGGGAGAGAAAAACGCAGCTTCAGCAAGCCTGACTCCTTTTTTTTTTTTTTTCTACGACCCGCCGGCAAGGTAATCAGATCAATTTCACGGCTTGTATGAGATTCTGCCTATACCACCAACCTGAGCGCGAGGTAATAGGTCGTTAAAACCCCTCATCTGCGCTAGTTTGGGAAGGGGAAGGAGGGTGGGGGGTGTAAAGATATGTGGCTCAATATTTTAAGAAATGCAGCTTGTCAATCTAAAAAAAAACGAGCGCTCACTTGTTTTTTTTTTTTTTTTGACCGGAGCTAATTTCGCGTCATCCAGCTTGAAAGAATATGGCAACAAAAAGCGAGCAGCTCCAGACGACGTTAACGGCAACAATGGCGGACGTTATGGGTGTTATAGCCGGTGTTATCAACACTACAGCCCCCCACCCTCCCCCCCCCCTTTTTTTTTCCAAGCAAGTGGACAGCAACAGCAAATTAAAATAAAGATGTAACCAAAAGGCAGCTTCGTCAACTATAGCTCGATTATTCGATTTATTTCATTTCTTTTTTGAATTAGCCAAGCATACAAAAAGCCCCCGTTCACAAAAGTTTCCCCCATCATTCATAAGGCGAGCAACATCAGTGAGCTCTCATATCAATATACCGCTGACAGGGAAGAAGAAGAAGAAGAAGAGGCAGCCGATTGGACGGAGCTCCTTTTTTTTTTTTTTTTTTTTTGTTAGGATGCACCGGCTCCAGAGCGAATCTAAATATTTACTGACCTGTAGTTGTGGACGCTGGACGGGGATGATGGAGGCGGTTTTTTTTTTTGGTCTGCGGATGTTGAAGAAAGAGTGACATAGAGATGGCAGCGCCGATGGCATTTAGAGAGAGAGAGAGAGGGAGAGGGTGAGAGAGAGAGAGAGAGGGGGGAGAGCTGTGGACGTAGGAAAGAGAGAGAAATAACACACAGTCTGTCACAGTTGGTGGAAGCTGTGGTGGCTGGTGTTGCGCGCTCCTTTGGTCCCGGAGTCACAGCGTCATATAACGAGGAGAAACACGCACACACATAGGCTACCGGGCAGGCTTGTACGCGCGTAATGGGCCAACCAAAAGGCGGCCTTCCTTTACCGTACTTACTGTACAAAGTGCACGCCGGCGCTTCCGGGTCTGAGACATCACAAGAAAGAGGAATAGAAACTAAATCAAAACCAAAAGAAAACAATGACCATAAATTAAGACGTTTCACTCCTTTCCACGCTCGTATTTTTTATTTATTTACATATTTTTTTACATCATTTCTGAATACATTTCTGGTAATATTTGTTTATTTTTGTCTACTAATATTTTTTAAAGATAAAAGTAAGGAAACACTTGACCAAAGCAGATTATTTCTCTCTTAAAAAAATCGAGTAGTTTTTCGTCGTTAGAAATAAGAAAACGTCTTTCAATGGTTCAAATAAGGACATTTTGTTTTGACGAATGTGTTTAATTTTGTGCACATGTGATTCAGAATGTGTAGGCCCATGTGTGTATTATCTATATATCCACCCATGTAAGAATGGTGCAGATATTTCAGGGCAGAATACAAACACCACTGGCGTGACACACAAAATGTTGCACCTCCTTTTGTCGCTGGAAAGAGGAAGCCCCTCTCTTTTCTCTCCTCTGCCACAAAGGGACAGATGAAGCCGTGTAGCCTGGGTGTCTAATCAACACAGGAGATCCGCGCCAAACTCCACACACACAGCAATTAAGAGCTACATCTGAACAATGTGTAAGCAAAGCAAATCTGAAATCTTTTCCGTATCGATATGCTAATGTGAGATTGGAGCTGCGTTGCATTGTGGCCCTGGCTTGTTGTTTTTTTTTTTTTTGTTCTTGTTCTGGGAAAAAAAATGGCACATACATCCAGCACTAACCCGGAGCATATAGAGAGAGGCCTGCTAGCCTGCTTATTGACACCACGGTTCATTGAAAGGAGCACCAAGCAAATCCGATCCTTCTCTGTGTGAAATGCACTGAGGAAAAAAAAAGAGAGAGGAAGAGGAGGAGAGGGAGGATGCTGCAGGCTCGGTATCTCTCATGCCTCTTCGAAAAGGAGAATGTTAAACTGATCACACCCCAAAAATCTATCTTTGGGGGGGGAAAGAAATTCAATTAAGGTAATAAATTAAAGAGAATTGGCGTTGTGCAAAACTTACGAATGCAAATGTGCAGCATAATGTGTCTTTTTTTAAAAACCGATGAATTATTCAGTATTTCCACGCAGCCTTTTCATTTATGGAATTAGTATCTCAGTAAATAGAATTACAAAATAACACATCCAGATCGTAATGATTTATTAATCTGCGTTTAAAGAAAAGTGCTTATTTTTGGGGGGGCTGATTTCGATGTAAAGGTGGACTTAATATGCGGATTTTGATAAATGTGCATATTGATGTCTTTGATATGCCCTAATGAAAAAACAACCAGATAATTAAAGCATATTATAGGTGTTATAAAAAGATTAATTAAGAGGGAATATAACGAGAATCAATTTGGTCTTGTTTAGTCGGGATACAATTGAATAAGGGGGAAATAAAATTATTATTTTTTGAAAGGGAGTGGATATAAAATGTGTTTTGTGTGGGAGAGGAGGGGTGCAGATTTTGTGAAGTCAATCCTTAATTAATTGTAAATGGAGACTGTAAATGGCTTGCTGGTTGATCCAACACTGTATCACACTAAAGAGGGGTAGCCCCCTTTTTTTTTTTTTTTTTTTCCCAGAACCGAGCTTGATGCCTAAAAAGTCCAAAGCTATAAGCAACAAACCCCTCCGGTACACACTGACTGACTGCAACGGGCCGTAATAACAAGCGGAGCCCGCCTGCGCACACTGGCCTTTTTATTCCCACGCCAACTATACCCCCCCCCCCTCCCCCACAGCCCTGCTGATATTTATAATCTCAGAAAAAAAGAGGCGTCACAATGTCACCTTTATGTCCTGATTAAATACTGCAGCATTTTTCAGTCGGCTCTTTTTTTAAGGGGTTAATTTTGCAGATTCAAACAGTTGCAGCATCCAGTGGAGCAGCAGCTTTTTATCTGCTGCACCGTGGCTTTTTCTGCACCGTTAGTGCATAAACGGAGGAAATCATTTACGGTCACCCTGCTTTTATAGCCTCCTCCTGGTGTAGCCTAAATTTTATTAGACACTTCCCACTCCAAATGTGGAATAAACGCTGCAGTATATATCTCCCTTTTTTTGTCCCCTGCTGCCTACACGATTCTTCGCTGTAAATGTCGAATAAGATGACCTTAATTTGAGACAAAACACCTCCAAAAAATGTATGGGCCACGCATTATCTATTTACTTATTTATTTCCCCTCAATGTGTTTTATTATTCTCGTCCTGTGCAACCCTCCAAAACGTTAAGCCCAATGTGTGTTTTCCTTTTTTCTTCTTCTCTCCCTTCACGCCGGCTTCTCCCTGCGATTTTATTTTAAAATATTAGGCCGAGGTGGGGAGAATTATAAACGACTCCGCTCTTATCTGCTCCCTTCACGTATCCAGGATCACAGAAGCTGATTAAGAAAGAAGTCACAGCCAACGCTGGATTCATAATGATTTGGAATAATGAATCCTTATCTCCCCTCTGCAGATTATCAGCCTTTCAGCTCGCCATGTTTTGTTACATGGGATAATTTATTGCATCTAATACATCACAATGAATCTGATGGGGGGAAAGTGATGGCCATGTTAGGAGAGAGGCAGCTTCTTCTTTTTTTTTTTATCCTGGGGGCAATGAAATGCCTTTACGATTTTTAATTGGTAAAATATAAGGGGGATCTGATAAAAAAAAAAAAAAGAAGGAAGAAAAAATAGAAGCACAGAGGTATAATCTTGCCTGCTAGTGTTCCAGCAGCACTCTGCACTATAATTAGTGTGTCAATTTCAACCTGAAATTAACAGCATCGACCTGCCATCTCTGCTTACGCCGGTGGAGTCAGCGAGATCCTAATTTCGCATGATTTATTTTTCCACCAAGAAGAGATAATTAATCATAAACACTGAAAAACAGTGCAGCAAAGTGGAGATAACAAAATATTTGCATCTAAAAAGATTCGATGAAGCTAATTCGTTTTCACCCCCCACCTCCTCCCCCCTGCATCCCCATCCCCAGGCCCACCTGATCTAGCCTACTGCAGTCCTCATGCAGCATCTCCAAGTTTTTTATTTTTTATTTTCAATGATTAATCTTTGGGTGGTGGTGTATCATTAATCACTACATAAGATGGGGGGCGACATGTAGCTCCCCCCTCCACCTCCTCCTCCCGTGTAAATAGAGGCTACAGTGTGGGGAAGTGTAATTGTTGAATTGTGGATGTGGAGCAGCATGGTGGTGTCACTGTTGTTGGGAAATGTGCCATCTTTTTTTCTTTTTTTTTCATTGAAAGGAGTAGAGGGGGGTGTAGCCTATAGTAAGTCTGACAGCCAGTAGGATGCAATGTGCAGAAAGCTTTTAACTAAGAGGTCCCACTTTAATCTGAGAATTTTTGTATTTTCTGGCATGGATTTTGGATTTTAAAAATCTGTCTCTAAAACATGTTTACGTAGACCTTTCAATTTTAATTATTTGAATTCCTGCAAGAAATATCAAATTCTGAAAACCCAAAGCAAAAAATCTGAAATCAAAACTTAACATTTCAGGTCAGTTTTCTGATAAATCTCATAATTCTAAGATTCAAATCTCAAATTTCAAATCTGGAAAGTAAATTCTGAATTCTGAAATAAAAAAAGATAAAATGTTGAGTTGAATGTCGGAAGTCTTGGAATTAAGAAAATGTTCAAATTTAAAATGAATATCCTGAAAATAAAATCAGAAATTGGAGTTTTAAATCTGGATTCTGAAGTTAATCTGAGAATGACATAAAGATATTTAGAATTAAATTGTAATTAGGAGAATAAAACACATTTCTGAGATTACAGGCCAAAAACTGAATTTGAAGACGATTTTTGAAAAAGCTAGATTTGTGGGTATGAAGTCAGAATTCTCAGTTTAAAATCTGTATTCTTATAACAAAAATGTCAGAAATCTGAGATTAAAGTAGTTAATCTGAGACTAAAGTCAGGATTCTGAAATCAAAGTGAAAATCTGGGAATCAAATCAGAAATCAGGAATGAAAAGCGGAATCAGGATTTTTCAGTCTTTATTCTGAGTTTAAAGAAAGACTTTTCCTCACATGTAGCCCTCGTCATCTTCAGCTGCATTAATAATATTATAGAGGTTATTATTATTATTGGATAATGAGTCTTTGTTTGGGAGTCGTCACTGGCAGCGTGCCCGTGCAGCTCCGAGTTTTTTGGACGGCGCCGTGTTTAAACTTGGGCGTGCTCACCGTGCCAGGATAAATTTGCATTTTATTTGCAGCTGTAATTAGCTGATCAGCATCTCTCTCTCTCTCTCTCTTTCTCTCTGTCTGCCCATCTTTCTCCTCATTATGATTTTCTGTTGCCTCTCTCACTGCCCCCCCCCTCTCCCCCCACAATCCCTCATTTTCCAATGTCCTGGCAGCACCACCAGATGTTTATCAGTTTTATACCCAGGGACAGTGCCATGTCAAACAAACCGGGGATGGACACTTACAGGCAGGCGGCTGGGTATCCAGGCAAGCCCTCGCCCTCCTCCTCCCCCTCCTCCTCCTCCTCCCGCCTCCCCCATCCTCCTCCTTCTCCTCCCTGGCTGAGCAGAATAATCCTGGACTGGGTGGGCCAACTGGGAGTCCAGCGAGGGTTTCATATGAAAGACTAGATCACGTTGGCCATTGCTTTAAAAAAAAAAAAAAGAAAAGGGGAGGGAGGGGAGGGTGTCTGAAAATAGCCTGATTTTCTCACACTGTGAAAGCAAAAAATCTTAATCTTTGAGTGAGGCTGATGCTGCGGCCCCTGATTCTGCAGATAGAGATGTGAGGAGATGAGCTCATAATGAGATGCGAGGCCGGGGACAAACATTTCAGTCAGGAGTCCTCCCAGGAGACGTCCCTACAATACGACCTGCCTGTTATCAGCAGGGGGGGAATGTACTCCCTCTTTAATGAGCAGCCGTTTTATTATTATAAACACACACTCTTTTAACCTCATAATTGAAAGATTGGCTTTTGCAGGAGGCGTTTTTATTCAGGCCCCCCCACACACTGCAGCCGGCTATGCATGCTTACAGTATCTCTATCTCAGTGTAGATCACCTGTGTTGCAACAATCACAACAACACGTCAGAGGGGTTTTGCAGAGCACCCCCCTTGGTCGGCCATGATATACAAATATTTATCCACTGATAAGGAACCGCAATGCTTGCAGATAAACCTCCTTTTCCACTGCGTCAGGACTCTTTTGTCTGCACACTCTCAACTGTTACTAAATAATTCCCTTCCTCCCCTTTTTCTGAAATAAACTGTCTTTCTAACTCCTAATTTTTTTAGGAGACTCCCCTGAGCTGCTTTTAGTCAATGACTGCTTGTGGGGGAAGCAGAGCAGTGAGAAACGGAGAGTGGGAGGAGGGGGTAAAAAAAAAAAAAGGATGAATGAAAGAGTAACTTGATTTTCCTCGCAATCCATGGAACAAATAGCCAACATTTAACGTTTACACCCTGCCTGGCGACTCACTGGCGCTGCAGGGCCGAGCCGAGCCGGGGCTAAAGTGTCCCGAAAGCCTTTGGAGAAAAAGGGGGGGGGTGGTGGGTGGCAAGTCCCCGGATATCGGGTTCTCCAGATCCCCTTTAAATGACTGTCAAAGAGGCAAATATCAAATTGCACAGGGTCTCACTCACTGCCCCCCCTCAGCCCTCCTCCTCCTCCTCCTCCTCCTCCTCCTCCTCCTCCTCATGCTCTGTGAGGACTCTCTGCCAGCCTGGCACCAGGAATGTGTTCCTTGTAATCTGATTACTCCTCCAAGAACAGGATTAATTCTTCAGTTTTTCAATCTCTGATCGGTCAAAATGGAATCGGCAACAAGCGGTCAGAACTTTAATTTTAAAGTCTTTATATGTGATGTTTCACACTTGTACACATGTAGAAATCAAGTATCTCCTCTGAAAATAACTCTGTGAGTCATGACTGTCTACAATGGGTGTAACACCCGAGTCCCACTGTCTGTGATGTTTTCAGAGTTTTCAGAGTCCTATCTTCACTTTGTTTACATCGCCGGGACGGCCGGCTGACTCCTCCCCTCGTGTATAAAAGTTGTTTAATTGAGGGACTAGAGAAAAGAAGAATAACATACTGTACTCACTGCTTAACTGTGTTTCTAGATCACGCTCATTTCAGGTAAATTTACATGCAGTGTGAAGATACCAGCATAATAAAGATCGCTAGCATTAGCATGCTAACACAACAATGCAGCGCGAGTTGTTTTGGTTTCATGCTGGTGCTCAAGGGCGACATCTGCTGGATCAAAAAATCACATATAAAGCCTTTAAGTGTGGGAACCAACGACTTATGAATCCTGATATTTTAAACTAAAGATCAAAAACCTTTAAAGGAGTTATTTGTAATTATAATGTCATGATATTACAGCTACGGCTCAACAAAGCAGCTCTCATGAAGGGTTTAAACACACCTGCAGCACTGAAGTTAATCACATGGTGCAGAAACAGGCATGCTAACTCAAACACATTTGCACTACTCAGCACAAACAGCACATCAGGGAGTTATCATGAGGCTCATCATCCTCTGATTTTAGAATTCAGATCTTGCCATGTTGCATGAAAAAAGTGGAAGCAACAAATAGATTACCCTGCGTTTCAGTTTCAATTTAAAACACACAAAAAGGACATTGTCTGTGTGTCCTCTCTTAAAGGAGCTCATTCAGTATGATGACATCATACAATCACAGTGGACCTCCTCCCTTTGATTAATCTCCATCTACAGAGATACATACAAATCTCCACTCGGCTCATTATAGGAAGGTTTAACTTCAACCACAAGTTTCCCAAATTAGACACACACTGGTGTTGAAAATAACACATCCCTGTTAACGGTGCAAAAGGCTTATCTGCAGAAAAAAGGGGCCTATGCATTGTCATTAATCTCCACCAGGCTAATTAAATTAATCCATCGCCTCTTGGCATTGGAATATAACGACCACCACTAAATCCTCTGCAGGATAACAGATTTGTTTGGGTTTTTTTTAAACCAGGAGAGTTCCCAGCTTTAATAGCTTACAAGAAAAGAAAAGGGCCAGATTCATTATCACTTTAATGTCTCAGATTTATCCAAATAAAAATGCACAAAGTGTAATTTTTTGTTTTTTGGGGGGCAGGGGGGATAGAAGGAGGTTGGAGAGTTGTGCCTTTTGATTGACAGTCCGTCCGCGGGATCATGTTTAATCCCTGCCTCTCTCTCTCTCTCGAGCCCGTTCAGAACTCATTTCTCCCACCGCGAGAGATGGGGGACTCAGATGGTTGCCGGGGCAACGGCGATAGTGCTAAGCCATTTCCATTTTCTGCGAATGAGGGGTGGAGAAGGGGTGTTGAGGTGGGGGGGCATTTCTAACAGAGGTCGTCACAAAGTCATTGACAAACGCAGAGGAGGGGGGGGGGGGGGGGTCATTACTCTGAAGGAAAAACAGATTACTCATTACTCAGAAGTAACGAGTGTTTATTAAACAGGAGGTCTCACTCCTCTTCTCTTTTTGGAAGAAACTAATCCAACCCTTACCTTAAGTCAAATGACCAATCACAGGGTGTAAGAACATTTTGATTAGGGGTCAAAGTTCACCAGTTAGAGGTCCACTTATTGACGTAAATTACCAAAATAAAAGCATAATCATATAATTATTTAAAATGTCAAAAAGTACTCATTCTGCAAACATAAAAGCTGCTCTGTGACTGATAGATAATGTTATCACTTGTAGTTTTTGTCAGAGATCTAACAAGTTGTTATCCTCCTCCAGAGTTCTACAGGATTAAGAACTCTTTAGACACTGAAATGTGTGTAAAAGCAACATTTGGAGCAAAGCGTGGTGACACTAATTCAAACTTTTCTTCCACCTTATTTCCCCGTCTGACTCATCAGAGAGAGGCCGTCACAAACGCCCACCACGACATGAAGATGAACCGGCCTTTCTGATCAAAAGCGTCCGTCTATAAAGCTGGCAGCTGGCCTTTCTAGGCGGGTATGTCACACACACACACACACACACACACACACACACACACACACACACACACACACACACACACACACACACACACACACACACACACACTCCCCTTTAACAGTGAGAAATGCCTTCAATCAGGGCGCACAAAGCTGCCATCTTTCTTTTCTGGCATTTTAAATCAACTCCTCTCTGCTTCACCTGCATCTGGATCCCTGCACCCCCGTCTCCCCGGGGTGCTGCTTTTACTTATAACCAGGTTGACGGTGTCAGCGTGCCGGCGGGGGTGTTAATGCACTGCTTGTTAGTTTTAATTAAGTAGCCTATAGCCTGTTGATCAGCGAGATCAAGGGCAGTCATTTAAATAAGAAGCACACCGGGTCTCCAGTAAACTGCAGGCGAGAGAGTTGGCTTGCTGCTTTTTTCCCCTCCGTCACCTGGCCTCATTAATTCAAAAAACGTCTTTGCCTTTCGGTCGACAACATACCTGTCAGACAACATAGCCCACTACTCGGTTGAGTCCTGGCATCGGCGGTCTAATAATTCTTCTTTTCCAACAACCCGACCCAAGTTTGGTGTGTCTCAGCAGAGAGCCACGGGCGTCTGCAGAGTTTGTTTTGCTCTGTGTGTGCACGATAAAGAGGAAAGTTAGGTGAAGGACAACAATCAGGAGGAGGAATAATGATAATAAGGCTAATAAGGTATCTCTGTGCAGCACATTGTTGAAGAGTGTGCATGTCGCCTATGAGGCTGCTTAAATTAAGCCACATCCAGCAGCTTTTTTTTTTCATATTGAATATGCAAACATTATTTGACAACGGATGGTGTAATTGCAGATTGGTTGCTTTAGGCCCCCGTCTTTAAAGAAAAAAAAAAAAAAAAAAAAAGCTGTGCGATTCGAAATATTCAAACTGCCCTCCTTTCACATCGCGCCCTGAACAGCTCTGTGAAAAGCTGATGTTTTAAAAAGAATTGATAAAGCTGAGAGAGAGAGAGAGAGAGAAGAAGATCCTGCAGGGTGGAGAGGAGATAGAAGAGATGCTCTGGGGGTAAATACAGTCTGACGCAGGCGACACATCTGATGAAAGGTCGGCAGATTGTTTCAAGAGTAAGCAGAATAAAAAGTCAAAGTTGCAGATTGGAGGAAAAAAAATGTGGCAGTTTGAACTTTTGCAAGATTTCAAGAAAACAGACGTTGAGTTTGATTGGCTGTTCTCTTTAACCTCAAGAGCATCGACAAATCCTGAATCCAATTACTAATATACATTAAATCTCTTTATATGATATGCAAAAAGATGCAGGAAGAGTGGCTTACATCCATTTTTTAAAGAATTTGTGGAATAACAAAGTGGTATATTTCTGAATGTTGAATAAAGATCAACACGATAATCCTCAATAACAAAGTTCTTAATTGTGAGATGACAGGTGACGACACATTTCTGAATGTTAACAAAGCTGTTCAAAGGTTTTGAAAGTGGATTTTTTTTTCTTGAAGCGAATTAAAAAGTGAATTTAAAAAATGGAAAACAAATCAGTCTTTTTACTCCTCACACATGCTGCATCAGAGCTCGAACTTTGTGGTGATGTTAGATTATCCAGTAGGGTTTTTAACACTCTTTGTATCCAGAGCAATCTGTTATTTAACTCAACGTATCATGTTGTTTCACTTGTTGGGAAAGTCAGGAAACACCAGACGATACCTCAGACAGGTTAAAAATAAGTCTGTGGATGTTTACTTTCTGGATATTTCATTGGACGAATAAAAAGAAAATGATGTCTGAGTCACATCAGATCGATTGTGGCTCTTTAAACAACAATTCCCATGATGTCATGCTACTTGATGACGTCGTCAAACTGTGTCTTTTGTTGTTGTTTTAAATGAGAAACCCCCTGAGACAGAAATTATACACTGTGCCTTTAAATTTTCACATTAGACGTTTTTCTTTTGCAAACCCGTCCGATGATTATTCAGGACGAAAAAAAAAAAAAGATTAAAAAAAGAAAACCTTTTTGAAGCCAACTGAAACACATTTAGACATTATTCATGGCCGGCAGGAGCCCCCTGTGATTACAGATAAACTGTGAAATCATTCTTAAAGCACTTAAATCATTCACCCTACAAAACCCTGAGACTCAAACGCAAAGTCGTGAGGGGGGAAAAAGTCCGACTCTTCTAACATTCAGGTCCCAGTAGTAAGACTTTAGGACGCAGCTTATTAGACTCTCTAATCTTATCTGCTTCTCTTCCTTCACAAACATATCCATCACAAAGTGTTATCCCTGAAAACAGAAAATGTTTTCCTTAGATCCCGCCGACCTCAAAGTATTCTTTTCCAACCAAAACAACAGGTGTAAGATGAAAAAGTGGAAAGTGTGCTGTTGTTTCAGTGACTGAAGTGTCCAATAAAGATCTGATTGAAGGATTAACCTCGTAGAAAGGAAGAAAGAAAAGGCTCTTCACTTCCAATTTGGCGGAGCCTTCCTTTTGCATACGAGGGGCGGCTGTGGCTCAGTGGTAGAGTCGGTCATCTATCAACCGGGAGTTTCAGGGTTTGACCCCCAGCTCCTGCAGCAGCATGTCCGATGTGTCATGCAAGACACTTAAAGACTTTATATGTGATTTTTTGACCCAGCAGATGTCGCCCTTGAGCACCAGCATGAAACCAAAACAACTGGCGCTGCATTGTTGTGTTAGCATGCTAATGCTAGCGATCTTTATTCTGCTGGTATCTTCACACTGCATGTAAATTTACCTGAAATGAGCGTGATCTAGAAACACAGTTAAGCAGTGAGTACAGTATGTTATTCTTCTTTTCTCTAGTCCCTCAATTAAACAACTTTTATACACGAGGGGAGGAGTCAGCCGGCCGTCCCGGCGATGTAAACAAAGTGAAGATAGGACTCTGAAAACTCTGAAAACATCACAGACAGTGGGACTCGGGTGTTACACCCATTGTAGACAGTCATGACTCACAGAGTTATTTTCAGAGGATAGACTTGATTTATATATTTAAGTGTGAAAAATCACATATAAAGACTTTAACCACAAGTTGCTCCTGCTGCTTCATCTGCGGTGTGTGCATGTGTATGAAAGGGATCAGTTACTTCTGATGGTTACTATGGCAACCTCTGACATCAGTGTGTGACATGCGGTGTAAAAGCGCTTTGAGTAGTCAGAAGGCTAGAAAAGCTCAAGTCCATTCACCATTAGCATCCAGATTGCGTCCTGTACGGCTTTTTAAAAACATCATGATCAGGCATATTTATGAACTTCATGTGAACTATCGCTGTAGTCGTAAACTTCCATACATATCAAACATATACATCAGTGCATGCTTAACAGATCTGGCCCACGTGTTTGAGCAACTTCAAGTTTAAGATGAGAGGAAAATAACCCAAACTGTTACAATCAGCACTCATGTGGAAAACATTCCTCCTCCATCCATCTTAGCGTGCCGCTCCAAACTGCTACCGTCTGTCTGTTTCTGAGAAAAGAAACCAGCAGGAATACATCCCGGGAATTTAACAAAAAAGCACTTTTCTTAAGATTGGTCTTATCACTTATCACCGTTCTGATCCGTCATTACGTCTGATCAGAGGGTAGGGACATTGCAACCAAATGTATGAAAAGGTTATGAGCGTTATCTCGGGCTGTGATGTCATTAGCAGCTGTTTTTTTTTCTACTCCGAGATCATCAGAAACAGCAGCTCGGTCGGGGGGCCTTCAAAATCTGGATACAGCTTGAAGTCCTGTAGATCACAAGTTAGTGACATTCTCAAACTAAAACTTCACAAAGCAGACATCAACAGTGTAACTAGTAAGAAGCTGCCCTGATTCTTAAAATGATAAAACAGTTTTAAAGTCTTTATATGTGATTTTTCACACTTGAAAAATGTAATGTAAATCAAGTATCTCCTCTGAAAATAACTCTGTGAGTCATGACTGTCTACAATGGGTGTAACACCCGAGTCCCACTGTCTGTGATGCTTTCAGAGTTTTCAGAGTCCTATCTTCACTTTGTTTACATCGCCCGGACGGCTGGCTGACTCCTCCCCTCGTGTATAAAAGTTGTTTAATTGAGGGACTAGAGAAAAGAAGAATAACATACTGTACTCACTGCTTAACTGTGTTTCTAGATCACGCTCATTTCAGGTAAATTTACATGCAGTGTGAAGATACCAGCATAATAAAGATCGCTAGCATTAGCATGCTAACACAACAATGCAGCGCAAGTTGTTTTGGTTTCATGCTGGTGCTCAAAGGCGACATCTGCTGGATCAAAAAATCACATATAAAGCCTTAAAGCAAGACGAGTGCTCAGTGAACGAGCCTGAGAAGGGTCTTAAAAAATTAGATCCCCTTCAGGGTGAGACAAGGACCCTCTGCTTCTCATAGGGGTCCTGTTCATCCTGTTGGGGTTCCACTCCGTGATAATACCCTGCATGATACATTACTGAGATATATATCTACTCATCTAAGATATCTAAGACATTTTTTCAATGTGATACGTTGGTAAAATTAGTGACTCTGTATCCAAACCAAGATGTTTTTCTGAACATTAAGTGTTGCAAATTTCTGATCTCTTGAAAGTCTAAGGTCCCGGTCACACAGAGATCCATCGCTAGAAAAGCGTCACCAGCAAAGGTACATCCTGCATCGCTGCTTTCTTCTCTGCTGCTGCGCAACAAGTTTTTCCAACCGGTTTTGGGCGCGCTAAGAAGTGAAGAAACGTTCAATTCTTCAGCTCAGGACGCAAAGTCGCACAACGCTCAATAATGTCACCTTTGGCCTCAGCCTGACTCCTGCTTGGCCCAAAGTCGGCTTGGAGATGGTGGAATTTCCTTTTTTATTTGTTTTATTTTAAGATACCAAAACATCTGCTTTTATGACATTACCCCCCCCCCCCCCCCCCCCTTCCTCGTCTAGGAGCAAAGCAAAGGTTGAGAGCTCTACATTTGCTAGACTCCATTTTAGCCCTCTTTGGTCGCCCGGCTGTGCTCAGGTGTTTTTAGAGCAGCAGCGCCTCGTAAGACGCATCACAGTGTGATCGGGCGCTACCTGGACATAGCATGTTTGTCACCTTCACCATGGAGCCGTCCCTGTGCAGCTATGTTGTCATGTTTCAAGGTGTAACAAAACTCAACAAGCTGCCATATTTGAAAAGTTTGACATGAGGACATTTTGCGTCATTTGTATGTTTTTTTATTGAATAAATGGGCAATTTAAGATAAATCCAAAAATAGCCTCAGAAATAGAAGAAAAACCCGACCTCTTGTGAGGAGACTGCAACAAAAGCAGCCCCGCTGTTTTGGCATTCAGGGTGTGACAACTTATCTCCCGAGAAGTCGAGGGAGATTGATGAAAAAGGAAGAGAGACTGAATAACGTGAAGCCCCTGCAGGCATCTGCCACTCATCTGCCACTCAACCCGATGCAGATCCAGTTTGATTTTAACTCCTTAATACTTGATTGTATTATCCGGGGCGTGATAAAAATAAGTCACTGTTTCAGCCGAGAGCAACAAAGTGTCAGTCAGGAGCGGCGGTGGAGATATGCTAAAAGGGCTTTCTGTGCTCGCGGTTGCAGACAAGCAGATACAGAGCAGATTATGCTTTATTAGCTGTTCATGGGGACTTAATTGTGAAGATCAAAGTTAACAGTGTTGCATCGGTGCGAGGCAGAGCAGATTTCATTAGGGCTGAGAAATATCAGTGCAATAATAGTGTCATCTGCACACAGCCGGTTCACATCTCAGAGCGTCTGTGTGATGTTTTAGGGACAAATGTGAGACAAAAAGCAATTCAAATGTGTCAGACAAATTCACAATAAAGTCAAGATTAGTAAATGAAAATAATTTAGGGGAAGTGCGTTACTGAAAGGAGCCGACTTGTCCAGAAAGAAAATGGTTTCCTATTAGAGAGGGCTTAAAAGAAACCTCCAATGAACTGCGATGAGTTGCATCATCATTGCGCGTTGTTAGCATTTTATTTATGATGCACAGCAAACCGCATGAAGAGATGAGAGACAACAGGGTCCTAAGACGCTGACTTGACTCTTCTCCTCTGTCGCCCCCCGGTGGTGGAATGAACTTCCAAACTCCATGTGATCTGCAGAGTCCCTCTGCACCTTTAAGAAAAAGCTAAAGACCCAGCTCTTTCATGAATACCTACTAACTTAATGATGATGGTCTCCATATTATTGATGATGATGATGGTAATGACGATGGTTTTTGTTTGATAACGACGACTTATAAGATGGTTTCTATACTGATTAGAGCTCTCAAGAACTGCCCTCAATGTTGTGCTTTGCCTCTGGTCACTTCCTGTCAGCACCTGTGTGTCCAATCAGACTCAAAGCTGATCGTTTGCTCTTACTGACATTGTTCCCTTTTTTCTAGATCCTTGCTTGTGTTGTTCTTACTCTCTGATGTACGTCGCTTTGGATAAAAGCGTCTGCTAAGTGAATTGTAGATGGAGAACAATATTTGAAGAAACAAAGCGAGTCCATTGCTCACAGATTGGAGGATGTGGCTGCCTGAGAATTTAAAACTCAGTTGGCAGAAAATAATTACTTCAGAGATGAAAAAACTCTTGTAAAAAAAAAAAAACAACGACGACGACACAGGAACTGAAAATATTTACAAAGTCTGTTGAGCTCAGGGAGGCTACAAAATATTGCAATATTTATCGCAGATGAACTAAGACAACAGCTCTCATCGACTACTGTACTCAACGTCCCATCATCCCGTCTGGTAACCCGTGTGATTGACAGGCCCCGTGCTTAGAATCCGAGCCCCTCACAGGAGGTGTGGCAGACTGCCACTGATGCCGTGACGTTGACCTCTGGTGACCCCTTGCTGTAACATAGCTGCTTCTCACATGGCACGCTCATTTTTTATGTCTTATCTGAGCGACAGTGTGTGTTTCTCACCACCTCGAAACCTCCCGCACACACACACACACACACACACATATCGGTTTACTGAATTACAACAGCACACACTCTGATGGTTTGTATCATCAGACATTACGACCAATAAATATATTTTTTCTCTATTTCAGAACAACGATACATTCAGAGATGATTTTAAAGATCAACTTTTGGTTGCAGGATTGATGTTTAAACTTTTTATTGTCGGGTTAAATGAGAGGGTACGTTTTTGGATACACTTAAAAACAATTTAGATTTGATGCAAGTTAGGGAAAAGATCATCTCTAAAGTGGACTTATATGAACATGACTGACCTGTGGAAGCAGAGGCGCTGATGGCAACAGGCGTGGGGCCACTTAGGGGCCGCCGAGGGCTGACAAACTTTAAACCACAGTCAGTGACGGTTCTAGACCACTTTTACTGAGGGGGCCAAACTGGGGCCAGTTGTTTTGTCAGAGTGGAACATTAAACCAGGTGAAAAATAGACAAAGATGATCGCTTTAAAAAAATATATTATGCCAAATAATATTTATTTATTTAATACTAGTCCTGTTGTTGAGTCAAATACTGTGTGTAGTGTTATTAGGCGGGTTCTAACTTTTGGAGGGGTGGCCAGAAGGGGGGACCAAGCTCAGTGTTACAGGGGCACTGGCCCCTGTTGGCCCCTGCCTAGAACCGCCCATGACCACAGCAGTAGCTCAAAATGCGCAAATTTTGCATTGACAGTAGAAAACCTCCCTAATGGGGCCCCATCTTACTGCACCCACTGCCCTGCTTACCATCTCATGTGTTTGAAAATCACATTTTGTCAATGAGGGGACATGAATCTGTCTGTGGGGGAAAAAAGGATGGACCACATTTAAAACCCCACAGCGCACACACACACACACACACACACACGTCTATATATAGTCCAAAGTCACTCTTTACCTGCGTCACACACTCCGCCCCTTTGACTTCACACATCAGTCGCTGCAGCAGGTGATCACCTCTGTTGTATTCATGCAACAAGTGTGTGACAAAGAGCGCTAATGAAACGGCTGCTCTGTGAATCAAAGGGTCAAAAGAAAGAGGGTGCCGACTGAGGGGGAATAATAGTGTCGTGTCACTCTGCGGTTTTGGGGCGGGGGGGGTGGATGGAAAGATGAAATGATCTTTTAGTGGAGGGAGGAAACTGAGGGAATCAAACACTTCCTGACTTGAAAGTGGAAACAGCGCAGACTTCCTCCCTCATGCAGGTAGAGGAGGCTCCATCAGGGACGAACAAAGACGCAGAGTCTAAACAGCAACGCCATCACCGTCCCCGTCTATGAGGACAAGGAGAGCGCCTGTGTGTGTGTGTGTGTGTGTGTGTGTGTGTGTGTGTGTGTGTGTGTGTGTGTGTGTGTGTGTGTGTGTGTGTGTGTGTGTGTGTGTGTGTGTGTGTGTGTGTGTGTGTGTGTGTGTGTGTGTGTGTGTGTGTGTGTGTGTGTGTGTGTGTGTGTGTGTGTGTGTGTGTCTCTCTTGGGGTGGTAACGCACACCGCGGCATTAGGTGGGTGGGGTGGGGGGGTCGAGAGGCTCAGCAGCGATTTCAGTGGAGCTCATTCCACAACCGGTCACAGGGTTAAGTGCCACAGTAACACACACACACACACACACACACACACACACACACACACACACACACACACACACACACACACACACACACATGCAGACAGAACACGCATGAACACTGGAGCCATTGAGTCCAATGTACAGAGAAAGTCGGCACCACAGGGGGGGTCCCCTCACACACTCACAACAAACACACACACACACACACACACACACACACACACGGTCTCACACACATTCATGGTGAACGGGAGCTGAAAGGAGAGTTTGACCACACAGACTGCAGGAGCTTTACGACCATCATCCTCTAACTTTTATGTCTGAGCGACTTTAAACGTTGATCTGAGGTTTCTATAACTCTGTTAACATGTTGCTTAACACTTTAGGAGCGGTTTCATATGGTGTTTGTGCGCTGAGAATTCAAAGTGATGCACGTCCATCCTGCCTTTGTATGGCTTAATACTGCTCCATCATGAACTCTAATTTGGTCGTACTGTCCCTTTAAGACTTCGATTTATGGATTTGTTAAATCACACACAGTTAACTATTTCAGCCGTACACGTTTAGAGTGATTTCACTGTTGCGTGCTATTTTACAAGATTGGAAAGAAATGTATGAATAAAATGATTCAAGATGTGTCAGGGTCGATATGCGCTCCTGTCATCTCCATTGTTTTAGAATAGAATAGAATAGAATAGAATTACTTTATTGATCCCAAACTGGGAAATTGTGGCGTTACAGCAGCAGGTTATCCAAACACACAATATGAGTAAAAAACACAATATTAGCAAATCTAAACACAATATAATATTAACTACAAAGTAAATAAGCACTAAAAATATCAAAACTAAGAATGTGAATATATACAACCAGGATTTAACTTAGCATTACTAGTCTTAAATAGGAAGATTAAATGTAAATGTGCAAGAACAGAGTTGTAAATGGACAGTATTGACATAAGTTAAAGTGTTTTCTGTAAGTTGGATAAAAAAAGTGGGTGAATGCTCTCTAAAGCCAGACTTTTAATCTTCCAAATGATCCAAAAATAATTGACAATCTTGTTCAAACGTTTGGGTCTTGTCATGCAACTTCAGTGTCTGAACATTGCCAACGATAAACAGCTGTGCTCTGAAACAGGAAGCAGGGAACCAGTAAGGTATAGCAAACATCAAGGGTCGACTTTTAAATTAACACAAATGTTTGAATGAGAACAGCAAATCAAGAAACTCAAAAAAAATCAGATAATATCAACACATTTCACCCTAATTCGATTTGTTTTTTCAAGAATTTAAAATGAAATTCTGCTGCTGTGAGACCTTCCTGTTTGTCAGTTTCTGTAGAAATAAAACAGTTTGATTAATGTCATGTAAAGATCTTCAAGGAGCTTGCACTGAGACTCCCACAGGCTGTGATGACCTCTGAGGACAGGTATGTACAGAAACGTGCAGAAAGAGTTGCATTTCAACCCTCAGCCTCAGACGGTTGTGTGATGTGGATGTGGTTCCTCTCAGCTCCAGTGAAGCTGGTGTGTTTTCTGTAGCTTGGCTGGGCTGCAGAGCATCTGTCTTTGTGTCTTTGTGTCTGGGGTAAACCCCTGCTGCTTGCCGAGCTTTTGTCTCCTCCTGATCGCCTCTAATGCCGCAGCACTAATTGTTTAACACAGAAAACACGTCTTTTCTCCCTTTAATGTTTTTGTTTTTATTGTCGTCGATGCATTTATTACAAAACCTTTGTGGATTTTTTGAACACACGCCTCCCCTCTCTCTCGCCCCTTTCCCCTCCTCTCTCTCGCTCTCTCTCTCTCTCTCTCTCTCTCTCTCTCTCTGCCCGCCCTGAGAAAGAGAATGTGAACATCAGCAGAAAAACGGATGTCTGGCAAGTTGCATCATTTTCAGAAACAAACAGTGTGAAACCGTGTTAGCCAGCCTATTAGCATATATACATAAAGAGCGCGTGTGCGTGCCCGTCTCCAAAAAATAAAAAGGAAAACACAAAAAGAGGCGAGCGTTTACTCTCCGCTACCCGTGACGGAGGTTTTCTCAAAGAGATAGCGCTCTGGGTAAACATGTGATCGCCACAGATCCAATCAGCTCAAACAAAGGGGATAAGCAATGGAGCCGGGTGAATTTTAACATCTGTGTGTCTGTGTGTGTGTGTGTGTGTGCACTGAGATGTAGGTGTGCATCTGCGTTGTTGGTAGTAAAAGTGCAGAAGAAGAGAACGAAGGCAGCCAGGCACCACTGTTATCATTTGCATCATAATGGTAAACTGATATGAATAGTGCTGCGTCGATTTGCTAAGCCCTTAACGTGCATGGAAATTGCTTACCTTCAAGAAATGTGTCGCCACATTTTTTTGTGTGTTTATGTGCTCGCATATTGTTTCCGGGTTTCATCATACTTTTTTTTTTTTTTTTTTTCATCATAAGTGTCGTAGGAGTGATACAGAGATGCAGCCAGCCTCCTGAAATAGGTAACATGAATATAAAAGAGACAGGAATCTAGGTGAATCAACTCGTCGTTCTGGGGCTTTTTGATTGTCGCTTCAAAGTTTTAAAAGTGAGGCGTCAAACTTTTCAGCGTAGGAGCGAGCGATAGAGGTTTACCTAGATACAGTTTACAGTCGGAGCAGAGCGAGCTTTAGGTACAAAGGCGTTCTTACATTCTTCTTTTTTTGTACTCCTACTCTTTTTGAATAACCGGCCTGTGATGACAACCGTTAGCCCAAACTCTGTTCTCTTAACAAACTCTTTTATATATCAAAGGTTAGACTCAGTTCAGTTCAACCTAGATTTTTTTTTTTTTTAGGGGGGGGGGGGGGCAGTATTTCTAAGTTAAAGCCACAATAAGAAGCAAACACAGGTTGTAGTCACACCCAGCGGTCAGTCAAACGCACACAGAGGAGACTCTTTTTTTTGGAGAGATTTGACCAGTTAGCGACAGATCTGTGTGTCGTTCTGCAGGTATCAGTCTGCGTTGTGAAGATGTGAAGCGTTTCAAACATGTTGTGTTTCACAGGCGATTTAACGCTGAATGCTCGGTGTTAATCAAAGTGTGATGGGGTTTGAACCTTCAAGTATTAGAGTCAAATTTACAGCTAAGCAAAAGCTTCATTAAACTAACGTCTAACCCGCACAGTGCTAGAACACTTCAGTAATAATCTTGATAAAATATTATTTTAAAGTAGGTTTAATTATCTGCGGTCATTGGCTAACATTTGCTAACATGTAAGATACAACACTGAAAGCCGGGGCTGATGGGAATTGTAGTTTTTGGGGGATTTTGCTGGTGCATGTTTTAACTTTTCTTTCAGATTTTTTGAATTGAGATTCAGAGTCGAAGTTTATCATTTAATATTATGGTTCAAAAGGCGTAAAAACATGAGAGGACACATCCAAAGACACGGTGTGTTCAACAATGAGCCCCCCCCCCCCTTCTTTCCCATTCTCTCTCTCTCCCCCCCCCCCATCCTCCTTCCCTACACCCTACAGTACCCACCTCTGCCTCCTCCCTCCATCTTCTCCCCAGGAGGCTACAGAGGCCCTGTACATCCCTGATAAGACCTTCTCAGAGGGACAAAGGAGGAGGAGGTGGGAGGGGGGCGGGGGGGAGTAGCGGTATAGTTGGATGGGTGGTGGTAGTGTTGGTGGAGGAGGAGGAGTAGGTGGGGGGGCTTCAGGGTCACCTCTATGGCACGCTCCTGATAGCGCTATCAGCTTATGCTAATCACCAGCTAAGTGTTTCAGGACGAAAGGGAGCGGCGGCGGGGGGCGCTATCCTAAAACATGCGCCTCCTACTTAACCTGCGCCGTATCGCGATGAGCCCCGGCTCATTCAAAACCGTCGCCGCTCTTTATTTAAAAGTGACAACAGTGACGAGACACAGAGAGAGAGAGAGAGAGCGAGAGAGCGAGGGTCCAAATTGATTAATCGTGTCACAAATTGATGTTAAGCGCCATCGCAGATACGAGCCCTCTCTTTCTTTTTTTGACCATCTTGGCTTTTTGAAGGTATTGTTCTGCCAATAATAGCGGGGATGGGAGGGGGTTTGTCGGAGCCGCTTTTGGATGTCTGACGGGACGGCGTGAATACAGAGCGGAGCGTGTAATGTAATGTAAGGCGCCATTGTTAGCCGGGGCTTACTGTACATGACAGGTGGAAAGATAAAGAAGAAGTGCGCAGGCCGAGCTCCCCCCCCCCAACCCCGTATTTCAAGATGAAAAAAAAAAACTGTGCTGATAAACGCACCTGAAGGAACAGAAGATTTAGATAAAAAGTCCCAGTGAGAAAGTAGAAAAAGGAGACTTCAGGCGTCTAAGTGAACGACCACAATGAGACCTTTTTGCTCGATCACTTCAGGGTGTTCAGTCTGAATCTTTCCAACACCTCTCTCCACAGACTTCTTTGTACATCTGATTTACTTTCATCTAACTGTCCCCACTCCCCCTCTTTACGAGTCAAACTTCATTTGTCTCTCACTTTACGGCTGAATCTGTCAACTTCCAAACTTATGACTTATACATATGTTCTCCTTTTAATATCAGGGAGCATACTCTACATTTTGTGTTCACCTCAACAACTTCTTTTATCAATCAATCAGTCAAACTTTATTTGTATACCACTTTTCATACAACAAATGTATCCCAAAGTGCTTTACATCAACATAAATCAAACAGCAACAGCATGACTCCCTCCCCCACAATCCAAAAACTTAGATAAGAATAACTAGAAAAGAACAGGAACTGAGGAAACGCTATCATTTATTCTAAATGAGGAAACACAGGAGGTTCAAAATGTAATAAAACTAGATGAAATGAGATTCAGTTAAAAGCTCTACTAAAAAGGTCGGTCTTGAGTTTGCTTTTAAAAATGTTTAATTTTAATTTCTGTACTTTTAAAATATTTTAAACTAAACGGCTGCATGACGTTTCCTGTTCTCCAGGATGTTCTTCTCAACTTTTTGTTGATATTGTAAATCTGTGGAACTACACATAGCATTGATATAAAAGCAAATATTCTCATTATAGCGTTGTATCGTGGCTTCATCTGCCACTTGCATGATGTTCTTTCTATGCCATGCCTTGCCTCAGAAGACCCCCGCAGACCCTCACAGACCCCCCTCCTGTCCGACACTGATAGTCTCTCGCTGTGAGGTCTACATGTGAACAAGCAGGTCAGGAGGATTTCAGGGGCGGCCCTCCTGAAATTCTCAAACACATCTACTGTAGGAGTGCATAAAACGACTTTTGATACAATTTAAAACTTGAAGGTGAATTCTTCAGAGTTTTTAATTTCAGGTTTGAGGATGATTTTGTCTCCTGGTAGAAACAACGCTCACGTCTTTAGCAGAATATCAGCTTGGACTTGAAGCTCCTTCCTGATATGCCACCAACATCATCAAAATCAGTGAGGAAACACAGATTTTAAGTTCTTTACTCTGTGTCTTTTGTGTTATGAATAATAACCCTGAAATGGAGTGATGGACAAAATCAGCGCTTATAAAGAAAGAATCATTTAAAGTTTCTATGGTTTGTTCTTGGCTCTTCCATCATGTGGACACACTGGCAGCTTTACCAAATTACATACCTCTGTAAATATACTAAATGATCAGCGTACTGTTTCAAAACACTGTGATCATATTCTATGTCCCTCGCCGTTATTTGATATTAGGTCATTATTTGGATGCAGATTTTGATGATTTCAGCATTTTTCTATAAACTCAGAGCTTCTGTCTCTTTGTTTACACCACACGGACAGTCAGAGGGGGGAAAGGACTTTTTGTGGAATGAAACCGAAGTTGTAAAAGTCGAAAATGGGATTTGGAAAAAGTGAGGTGGTCATGACCTTGTCCCCCTGTGGAAATTACGTCCTTTGCCACCATCCTGGACGAGGTGTAAACTCTGAAAATGAAGTTTGCTGCCGCTCCGTATCTCCTCCTCCTCCCGCTCCTGTCCGTCTCTGTGTTTTCTCCTCCTTCCCCTCCGTCTCTCCTCCTGTTTAGATAGAGGAGCTTTTGGGGGGGAACCCGTCGAGGGGGGGGGGGGACAGGAGGTGAGGTCCACAGATAGAGGACCCCATTGTGGTCCGACGGGAAATGCATTGTGGCTGGATTTGTCCAGTTTTATGTAAAAGCAATACTCTTTTCACCTGAACTAATACAAGCTGTGGCGTAAGCCCCTTACTGCCATGTGCTGCATTTTTCCCCTAATCTCTCTGGATTCAGCAGCGTCCCCACATACCTCAGGGCACTCGCTGATAAAGCCTTAACTCTATACTCCTCTCGCTCTCTTCCTCTCTCTCTCCACTCTCACCCAGCCTTGTTTGCGGTCTCTCGCCCATCAGCTTCCCCCCCCCCACCCCCCTCCTCCTTTCTGTTTCCCAGGACACCGATGAAGCAGCCTAGCAAAAAATTAAAGTGATCAAGAGATTTAGAGGAACGAGGAGAAAATCACTTTGTGAATTCCATCTAGGAGAGGAGATGAGAAATGTTTGAGGGGAAGAAGAAGAAGAAGAAGAAGGAGTGAGAGAGAGAGATGAAGAGAAAAAGGAGGAGGCTGGGGGGGATTTCTGAACTCGGGAGAAAATCAACTCCAGCATCGTCTGCTTTCACGGGGCTGCTCCCTCCACATTCAGATAAATGGCGGTGATGGATTTCCAGGTTAAATATACAAAGAAATACCAGAATTAATTCATTTGTTTTCATCTCTGTACATCTCAAAACAAAATGACAACGCAACATGATGCCAAACAGATGGAAAAATACAAAAATAATTCAAAAATAATTCATATAAACGTTTTCTGATTTATCACCTCGATTGCCACGTTCTCGGGAAGTTAGAAAAATTAAAAAAATGTAGTCATGACTACATGAGCGTGTGTTGACTTTAGTTAGAAACCAGGATGTGAAACAAGTTGTTCAACATGAGCACGATTTGGTCTGCAAAATATTTTCATCTCTTTACTTTCATCAACTTTGTTTTTTTGATTTCTCAGTATACAAACCCTAAACTTCCAACACTGACATATGAAAGTCCAAAAGTCTTATGTCATACTAATGTCATGCTGTAATCTCCCCATTTCTTATCATTTACTGACTAAACCTTTAACAAGAATTCTTACAAAATGCTTTTACTCTGTGATTTTGGTAATTGTTGTTATTTTTATATTAGTCTGATTTTGTTGTCTGCTTGTTTACGCTCTGCCTGTTGCTTTCATTGTCTCTCTGCTTTAATTTTCTGTTGTAAAGCACTTTGTTACTTGTATAGAAAAGTGCTATACAAATAAAGTATTATTATTATTATTATTATTACATTAGGGTCCTGAACATTCAACGATTCTGTCCCAGCTGACCCGATGGTCAACTTGTCCATTTCATAAAGGAATAAAAAACATTGTGAAACATAAAATCATCAACATATTAACAAAGTTACTAAACGTTGGGGAGGTAAAGCGTCTATTCAATCGGTGTGTCAGGCAGTTTGCAACTTGTAGATGTGTTGGATGTAAACAGCAGACATGTTGACACTCAACAAGGTCACAACATGTTTTATTACTGAGATCACTGACCATCAGCACCGTCCCCTCTCCTCCTCTCCTTCTCTCCTCCTCTTCTCCTCTCCTTCTCTCCTCCTCTCCTCCTCTCCTTCTCTCCTCCTCCTCTCCTTCTCTCCTCCTCTCCTTCTCTCCTCCTCTCCTCCTCTCCTCTCCTCCTCTCCTCCTCTCCTTCTCTCCCTCTCTCCTTCTCTCCTTCTCTCCTCTCCTCCTCTCCTCTCCTCCTCTCCCCTCCTCTCCTCCTCTCCTCCTCTCCTCCTCTCCTCCCCTCCTCTCCTCCTCTCCTCTCCTCCTCTCCCCTCCTCTCCTCCTCTCCTCCCCTCCTCCTCTCCTCCTCTCCTCCTCTCCTTCTCTCCTCTCCTCCTCTCCTCCTCTCCTTCTCTCCTCCTCTCCTCCTCTCCTCCTCTCCTCCTCTCATTCTCTCCTCTCCTTCTCTCCTTCTCTCCTCCTTTCCTCTCCTTCTCTCCTCCTCTCCTCTCCTCCTCTCCTTCTCTCCTCCTCTCATTCTCTCCTCTCCTTCTTTCCTTCTTTCCTTCTCTCCTTCTTTCCTCAAACTTTTAGTTTTGAAGAATTCCACATGGACACTTTCTTTTTTGTGAGATGTATTTTTGGGCTTTTCCTGTCTTGACTTGAAAGACAAGACAGTGGATGGAGTTGGAAATTGGGGCGAGAGAGAGAGAGCGCATGGGGAATGTCATGCAGGAAAAATAGCCACAGGTCAGAGTCAAACTCGGGCCGTCCGCTTCGAGGACTGTAGCCTCTGTACATGGGGCGCACAAGCCAACCACTAGGCCATGCATGGGCATCCCTTCCACATGGACTCCTAAAAAGAAGCGTGTGTGTCGCTAGCTCATTCTCACCTTCAGGGCCATTCGCGTTCAGGCCCCAGATTATGTGTCAGAACTCATTCACCTGTATTCACCCACCCGTTCACTGAGGTCAAACACCCTCCACCTGCTGTCTGTCCCGCAGACACATTTTAAGACTCGAGGGGATCGTGCGTTTCAGTCCATAGCACCAATCCTCTGGAATTCTCTACCCGCCTCGCTACGTCTTTCTGACTCTGTTGAGTCTTTTAAAAAAACAATTCAAAGCGTTAATGTTTAGACAGGCCGATGGGTAATCAGGTCCACCCAGTGTACCTACTCATCTATGTTTTATTGTTCCTGGTTATAGCAGGATTTTATAATGTCGTCCATGACGTACTCATTTTTTGATTTCTTCTTCTTTCATTGTATGAATGCTGTTGTTGTTTTTTGTTGACGTAAAGCACTTTGTGACCTCTGTCTGCGAAAAGCGCTATATAAATAAACTTTATGATTATTATTATTATTATACCGCCTCAACACTGCCTCCCCTGTTCATGTGCATACTGCAGCTTGTGTTCAAAACAGAGCACGCCGTGCAGCTTTCCTGCGCGGGTAAATCTCCGGCCTTAAGGTCAGATTTAAGTCAGAAGAAAAATGTCATGAGGAAAATCTTAATTCTGCATTCTCTCAAGTTATGAAATGAGAGTAAATGTTTGGTTTGCAGTGATTTATAAAGAAGATAAAATCAACAACTTAACTGCAGTAACCAAACTCAGAAACAGATCACAAATATGAGACACAATGTAATAAGATAACAAAACTAAATGAGAAGGATTATTGAAAGTATGTCCTTTAAATCACCGTTTAAAATTGTATTTATTACCTCATGTGTGTTTATGTAACATCTGCTTTCTGCATCTGACCAACATCTGACAGAAAAAAAAGCTCAAACGTAAAAAAAAAACTAAAAAAGGACATTTGGCATTTTCCCATCATGCCTAATCCTCTGCTTAAGCTGCTCTAATATCTCTCAGTCATATTTTTGCCACTTCTCCTTCAGCTTTCCTGCTGATTTCCGAGTTAACGTTGAAGGTGTCTCAGGTGTAGGACGGCCGTCTTCCTCCCGTCATCAGACGTTGATTTGTCAAAAGCGATTTTGAGCTTCCTGTAGGTTCCTCTGCAGCATCACCACGCTGCTGACAGAATCTTTATTCAAATGAAGATCCATGTCAGGAGAGATTAACCGTTCATGAGGCCCACACAGGGGATCTCAGAGCCAAAAAAGTACAGATATTATACCTCCAACTCCTCTGAGGTCTTCCTCCCTTCCCGTGCTCTTGACTTTGACTTTTAAAAAATGAAACTTTCTTCTTGTTTTCTATCGCCTTCTGATCTACCTCGGGCTTGTTTTCTGTCGCAGTTTCTGTTGTTGGAGAGTTAAGAGCTGGAGTGAAATTTCTCGTCTTTGAATGTAAGCAGAAAGAATAAAAATATCTCGCTTCTCCTTCACCTCGTCCTTGCTTTTGGTTGCTTTCTCTTCCTCCTCGCCCCAGCGCTCTGTTTTATCTCGTCCTTGTGCCGTCCTCTCCTCTCATCTTCAAGTGAAGAGTCCTTTGAAGACATTTCCTGTTCTTTCTCTCTCTCTCTCTTTCTCTTTTTTCTTTCTTTGCAGTTTCAGGTGTTTGCACAAGAAAGACCAAACACAGTTGGAAATATGTAGAGCAGATGTTGAATTGTGTTTTTTTCACTTTTTATCTAACTGCTTGCTTCTCTTTTAAAAAAAGCTGCTTTCACAGTCATCTCCCTCTTCCTCCATCTTCCCTTTACTTTCACTCCACCTGAGAATAACTTTATTTCTCAAAGTACATTTTGTGTCTCTTTTGATTTTATGTTTGATTCACTGATTAAATGTTAAAGCCGTTCTCATTTTTCCTCTCTTAACTTACCTGCACCGCTAACTTCAAAAATAAATAATCAAAGAAATTCAAACATCAGACTTTGAAAATAAAGTTTTTACATTTCATGATTTCTTAAACATACAGCAGTAATGAACACATGGTCCATATTGTGAAAAGGTTTTACAGTTTGGACTTCATCATGGTTTGTGTTTAAAGCATCAGTTAGTACAGGGGTGGGCAACTGGCGGCCCGGGGGCCACATGCGACCCCCCATCCTTCCTCAGCGTGGCCCTCAGGTCAATTTTTACACATCAATTAATTGGAAACATGAAGAAAACATGAAAAAATCTGCCATGAAATCATGAAAACCAGAAATATGTCCATAATAATATTTGATCATTGGTATATGTTGAATTAAATTTGAGACATAATTGATCGTAATCGTTTTTGTGTACCACAATTTGGCACTCTGGCTGTGAGAATTCAATTAATGTAACTTTGATTGTGTGTTGATCTCGGGGCTCCCTGCAGACCATGAGGCTCATCTGATCTCTTTACTTATCTTATGGTTTTATTATTTGTACTCTGTTTGTTTCTGTTTTTTACATTGGCTGTTATTGCACTTTATTTCTTTATTACCTTAATTTAAAGAGGACATATTATCCCCCTCCTCAACCTTTTCAAACAGTCCCCTTCTCCATCTTTTCAAACAGTCCCCCTGTGGTCTAAATGAAACATCTGTGCTGTGCTTTGGTCAAAATATAACATGAATCAAGCACCAGAGGAGGTTTGTGACCCTGTATGAACCAGCTCTCTCAGAACGCTCCGTTTTGGTGTGTGTGTCTCTTTAAATGCAATGAGCCCCGCCCCCTGAGTTTTCCCCATAGACATCACTCCTCTGTAGCGAGAACAAAAATGGCGGACCTCCACAAAAGTTTTGCTCTAGGCGTGGGGTTGAGAAACCAGGGGAGGGGAGGGGATTTTCTTTTTTTACCAGAATCCCACTGTGATGTCACAAGGAGAGCACATTTGAAACAGAGCATTTTTCTCTGTGTTGTAAGACTTATGCAGACCACAGTTTTCATCGAATAAAACTATTAAAGACTAAAATCAAATTTTTTTTATGGAGACTAAAAGTAAAATATAAAAATGAACAGCTTTGTCTTTCGTGCAAAATCAGCTGATTTTAACAGCATTTAAAAGGTCAGAGGTCAAAAGGGGTTCAGACGTCTTCAAATGTTGAGGTGAGAGTCAAAACTGCCGTCTGTTCTGAAGCTTTGCCTTCACTCTATTAAATACACAATCAAAGAACATAAACTAAATTAATATTTCCTATAAGAGACGTCGTCTAAAAGCAGCTAGAGGCGGTACCTTTTCGTTTTGGTTATCACATTCTTTGAAGCGATTACACTAATGTCTCAAAATGAGTGTTAATAACAGGTGAAGGAAGACACCGAGAGTCTCATGGGTGGGAATCTACGACTGTGGGTGGGCCGTGTGCAAGTGTGTGTGTCTGTGTCGGTGTGTGTGCGTGTGTGTGTATCCACATATCAACGCTCTCCATCAGAAAATTTCTATCAGCAGATAAAACAAGGAGGAACAACACCTCGGACAAGATACGCCGGGCGCTAATCTCCAACACTTATCAACGCTTCCCTGCTAATATCTCCTCCTCTAGTTTTCACACACACACACACACACACGCACATGCACATACATCCACCTGACCCCCTCCTTGATCACACACACACGTGGACACACACTACACCATTATGAAACGCAGCGGCCGCCCTGGCAATGTGTGTTCCTGTGATACTGAGCGAGGGGGCAATTCAGCTCCTCATAAAGACCCCGGCTATAATCTGCTCCCAACGACAGGTCCACCTACACACACACACACACCGCCGCCGCGTATTCTACCTACACACACACACACACACACACGTTGACAACTTAAAAACCGCGCCCAGAATGACACGCAGCATTATAAATAGTCTAATCTATATGGTAATAGTGTTGTATTCTACAAGCAGAGAATGGGGATAAGATAACATTGTGACTCCGGGGTTTGTACTTCCTTCTATGGTAATTGTTATCAAAGGTTATTTGGGATGACATCGGCGCCTCCTTGTGATTGGCCCGGGCCCGGTTATTTACGATATGAATTATGATAACCATGATGTCTCCCTTGCCCGGCCGCCAGATACAATAAATTGCTATCGTTAATCACGCCCGCTTTGTTCCGCCATGATTACCCCTCTGCGGCGGGCGAGAGAGTTTTTATTTAAGGCAGAATATGGATTTGTCATCCTTCTGGCGGCAAAATGAAACTGACAATATTTTACGTCCTGACATTTAATTTGTAAAAAAAAAAAAAAAAAGCGGACTCCGGCTTGCATTTGCATTTTATGACACTCTCTCTCTTCCTCCTCCTCCTCCTCCTCGATGTCTTCCTCTCCTTTCATTCGCCGAGTGGAGGTGACATTTGTGGATCAGGTCTGGGCTGGAAAACGAGAGCAGAGAAAAAAGGGAGAAAGGGGAGGCAATGAATGCCGTCTGAATGTCGGCCAGAGTTTAAACCTGTTTTATTTGCATAATGTTTTTTTTATTTATTTTCACTAAAGCACATCGCTGCATGAAAAAAAATATATCTCCAATCAGTGTTGTTTGGATTAACGTACGGCTGAGGTTACAAAAAGGGATTCAGTTATCTCTGCAGTATCAATACTCTGCTCAAGATGATCAGCTGGATTATCAGCTCATTGATAATCTGTGAACCTGCCGGGAGCGTCTGAGCGCCGCCGTTCAGAAGAAAACATCGAGAGGCGGCGGGAAAGCTTTCAGAGACGTGTGGACCTGGAAGCTGGAGGGGGAAATCATTTTCAAAACTTTAACCAGTCTCTGTAGAAGTGACATGATAATCACCTACCTGAGTACAGTCTACTGGGGCCCTATAGGCAGAAATACATTGGGGGGCCCTCCAACTGGTGTTTATCACCACTAGTGTTCCAACGCTTAAGCCCCATTTCCACCAAGCAGTTCAGTTCAGTTCGTCGCGGTACGGCGTGCATTTTGTGCCGTTTCTACTGTCAAAAGTCGGGAAAGGTAACCCAAATTACCGTCCAGTACCGTCCTACTTTTCGCTCCCCTTCTGTTGGGGTACCAAGTGTACCGATCTGACCCTAAAAGGTGTTCCACCTAAAACCAGTGTTCCAACCTTTTAGGGTCAGATTGCAGCTAAACTCTGCAGTCCGTTGATTGGTCGAAGTGATCGTCACTTCCTGTGCGACAGCAGTAATAAAGGACGGCTGTATTTTTCCTCGCCGCCTCGTCTGAAACAAAGCTTCATCGCGTTTTGTAACAAAGAACCACAAGCCAATGAGAAAGACCACGACCTGCTGGATGTCCTCCGTTGTTGCTCTTTGTTTATTGTGTCACGTTCTTCTTCGCGGGGTACACTGCTGTTACGTAGCTGACGCGGCTAACGGCATCCGGCTTACACGCCGCCGCCAAAAAAAAGAGTACGGTAGCTACGGTTGGCTGTGTACCGTACCGTACCAAACCGTACCGATCCATACCGGAGCGCTCGGTGGAAACGGGGCTTTACTCCTCTTCCTTTGTTCTACTCTTTCTTTGGTTTTTGGTTTTTCAAAAGCAGGACAGCCCTAAAGTCTCGTTTGATAACGTAAGTTTCTGTGAGATCGATTCTGTGAAACGGCTGGTGTGTGGTCTCGTGGAAACATCTCACAGAAACAACATAGTTATTACACACAGAAAAAATCATGTCAAATAGGGGACGCAGGTAGAGTAGGGGTTAGTGCGAGTGCCCAATGTACAGAGGGTTACAGGTGAGTGGCCCAGGTTCAAATTCAACCTGTTGCTCCTTTTCTGCATTTCATTCCCCCACTCTCTCTCTCTCTCTCTGATTTCTGACTCTATCCCTTTCCCCAAAAAAAACCTTTTACAAAAAATCTGACCAAATGCAAAAGAATTTCTAATCTTTCTTACACGTGCAGAAATATCACAATCTGGTTATGACGATGCAAAAAGGGCATTGTTTACAGTTTGACTTCCATGACATTATTTGTATTAACCTTTAGTTTCACACTTGACTCAAATTCAATCCAAAGAAGAGTTGCCGTTTCCTCTTCTGAAGTCTTAGAGATGACCTACCCCCCTTGAACGCATCACACAGTACAGTACTCTAATAAAAAAAAACAAGCTTCAAATAACGAAGAACTTCTTAATAAACAGATCAACTCCTGTTTACCATCGCCACCGGGATCCATATTTTAGAAGTCACACACACACACACACACACACACACACACACACACACACACACACACACACACACACACACACACACACACACACACACACACGTATACACACTCTGAGGGCTCTCTGGGAGATAACCGTAGTTAAGTCGAGCTATTTCCTTTTCCTGTTTGTGCCAGGCGAGCCACCCTGCTGCCACCGAGGAATGTTGATAATGCTGGCCCTGGGCTTCACACACACACACACACACACACACAAACAAATTTCTACACACACACACATTCACACTAAGAGAAGACGCCCATGTTATTCCACCAACGGCAAAATAAAAAGCTGAATACATGTAAACATGACGGGGAATAAACTCGGTGGAAAACAAAAAAAGCCTCCAGAGGAGAGGAGACTTTGAACGACTTTGACCCTGCAAACACACACACACACACACACACACACACACTCTCGCTCTCACACACACACTCACACAATACCTTCCTCTCACTCTCCTGACCTTCCAGTGTGGTTGGATGGAAAGAGACAGCGAGCCCACTGGAACCTTGGGCTGAGTTATGCAGGAGTGAGCTTTGAATAATTGTCCCGCAATATGAGTGTCTCTGATTAATTGCCTGAGATAAGGTCTGCTTTCCTCCCCTCCTCACCCCCCTCCTCCTCCTCCTCCTCCTCCCAGGCCTGCCTCCCTCTCTCCCATAATCAGCCGCGGACTACTGAGAGAGAGAGAGAGAGAGAGAAAGTATTTAACTGACCCTGTCATCTCGGAGCACGATGATGGCTGTCCTAATTACTCAACAATAACAAAGGGCCTCATTTAGCTGTGACGGCTGCCTGCAATCAGCACTTCTATGAATAACTTAACAAATAGGAATGAGGGCGGGAAAAAAAAAAAAACGTATTTACAGGCACATTAATTCAAGGCCAAAAGACAATACGTGTCACCTCCAGCTAACTCGGGATTCAGGTGACAATCAGGAGGTAAAAAGTGAGCGTATACCACGAGTTGGGGATGAGAACGTGTTGGTGTGAAAATGTGTGCAGAGTATGCATGTTAAGAGTGCACGGGACACCCTATGCATGTGAAACCCGGGCACATGCATGTGAAACCTTTGCAGGAGCATGTGATGTTAAAGCTTGTAATTTCGACACTTACTACAGGGATTAAAAAGCGTTTCAACAATCGATTAGGAATGAGTAGAATTGTAAGATTTTGTACATGATGCAGTGATGTTTTAAAATCCAGCCTCCTGGACACAAGTACAGTCCCCTCAAGTATTTCCATACTTCACCCTTACAAGGATGCTTCTCACCGTGCAGTGTGCAAAAAAAGATCTCAACTAAACTTAAGAATCACAATGACAAATATTCACCTTTTGTTTGGTTTGCATCCCTGTTAGCTTCTGTACTTCCATCAGGACAGCATGAAGATGTTTGATATATAAAGATGAAAATCAGAAACACACTGCATCAAGTTAAACTCCTTAATTGTAGTTTATTTAAAAAACAAAACTACATGATATAGACAGATCTTGGTTATGTGCAAACACACATTCAGTGTTTGATGTAAATATCTGCAGGAGATGACACACACTTATTTTAGTTTTCATTTAATCCTTTTCTACTTATTTTTTTTATTATTTCTTTAACAGTATGCTTAACCTGACTATCTATATGCTTGTAAAAAGGAGGCACAAAGCTCGCTCTGGATGCTGCCTCTGTTATATACATTTTGAATCTGCATACTGTATTTTTCAGTATTGTTTCCTTTTCACCACTGGGTGTTAAAAATATGAAAAAATGTTGCAAATATGTGTAAGTGCAATGATCGGAAATGTTAATGTATTGCAATAAAAGTCTAAGAAAAAAGTGAAACTCCTTTATTTATTATTCTTATATGAATGTATAGAGGTCATTTTTAATAATTGCACACAGTATAAAATTTTTCTTCCTACATAAAATCTTACTCTGCTTTGTAACTTCTTGTTCATAAATACAGTGGAATAAAAAGTTCAGTATAAAGTCTTAAGCACCTCAGAGAAAAAGTGAGGCAACTGGTTGCTCAATGAGGTCAAAGTAGAGGAGAAAATGTAAAAACAAATGTGTTTTTTTTTCATGCATTCGGTGGATGGCTTCCTCTTCCTCACAGACCTAAACAGTAAAATATTGTTGTCATATCTTTTTGTGTGTTTTATGTATTTATTGTATTCTTGACATGTTTAAATTTACCCATGTTTTTTTTGTGTTCATTTGTTGCTTATTGTTTTTCAACTTGTTGCACCTGCCTTCTCTTTCTCTGATTCATGTGACTCATGTGGCTGCTCCTCATTGGCTGTAGTTGATATGTGGGTGAGGCCTGATGAAGACCTCTATTGTCAAAAACATGCTGGCTTTAAATGTCATTTTTATCCATTATAATAAATGGATATAATGGATTATAATAAATAAAAGCCACCCTTGATTTTACATTTGTCGTGCTTGGAGTACATGTTTCCACTCTTTCTGTTTGATAGCAAACCTCAAATTTGTATTTAAAGGCACAGTATGTAAATTCTGCAGCCGAGGGTCTTTCAATCAAAACAATATGAAAAGATGACGTCAAGGCTGGAGGAGGAATCATGGGAGTGATCCTCTGCTTCCCAGATAATTTGGGTATTTAAAAAGTAATTTTTTGTACACCCTAAGCACACTTTGAAGTTCTGTAACAACCCTCATATCAAACCAGCTGCATGAGACTCTGACAGGATTGACTACTGTCGTATTGATTTGTTCAAACAGAGTTCTCTTTGCACACTCGCAGATAAGCACATCATATCGATTGCACCTTACAGTCAGACACAGAGCATTTTATGCATCGTGTAAGACTGACACTGACCAGACCTGATCTGATTTTGAATAAAAAATAGTAAAAATACCATCCTCACAGGCGGCTCTGAGCTCACTCTGTGTTTTAATTGTGTGCCTGCATGTTTCAGAAAGGCGAGGAAGACATCGGCCGCACAAAGTATCAACCTTCTGTCGGCGCTGATAGCACCTGCACTTTGTTGAGCTGCATATTTACATATCAAACACCCCCTTCCCTCCCGCTCTCCCCTCTCCCTGCATGCACAACGGGGACAGAAAAAGACGGGCATTTCCTCCAGGAAAAAATATATAAACTAAACAAGGAAGTGAAAAGAGTTATAATGGAGGCGGGCAGACTCCGTTTACTGATAAACACGCGGGAGCCTTTGTAACTGTTACAATGAACCGGCAGACCTGGACGCACACACACAAACACAAACACAGGGGCAGTGGAGACAAGTTGTGTAAAGTTTGACTGGGATTTCACAAGGTTTGGGGAGAAAAGATACAGGAGGGGTGGGAGAGGGGGAGGAAGGCGAGCGCACTTGACACTCAGCTAATGGTAAATCCTCTGCTTTATACTGTAATTTACTGCCGAGCCTTGAGGCCAAACTGCCTTTGAAGTGCTCTGAAATGTCAAATCAATTATCACTTAAATGAAAAAAAAAAAAAAAAAAAGAATTCAATTTACGCGTTTCATGATAATCGCTAACATTTCATGATATAAGGAAGAAAAAAAAAAGCAAAGCAATTTGAGGCGATTTGAAGCCCCGGCTCCATTTTTTTTATTCATGCTGCTCAGATATGCTGATTGGAATATAAAGTTGTTGATGATTGCGTCTTTTTCTTCATCGTCGTCTCCTTTCTGGTGTCATCGTGATCACGGCGTCAGGGAAATCAATTTGGGTGGTATAATACTCTTCATCAATTGGAGCTGGGTGATAATGATGTTCTTACACCTGTGCAAGCGTGTGTGTGTGTGTGTGTGTGTGTGAGAAAGTAGTGTGGAACAATCGTCTTCTTCATGATTCATTACGTCCTAATGCCGCTGCGTGGTTAAAGACGCACACACACTCCTCACACACTAATGGCTCTGCAAAATAGGCCGAACGCAGACGTCTTCCACATGTCGTTCTTTGTTCGTCGACAGGTAGAGCAGACGAGCCACGCCGTCTGAACGACATCCTGCACATGACAGTAAAGTAGGTTAACGTCTCAATCGGCATAGTTTGATTTTTTTGAGAAATGAGGCCAGAAAATCTGTGTTTGCAGTCTGTTGTCAGATCTGTTGGCGGTTTGATGCCTTGCTCAAGGGCATGTCGGCAGTACTCAGGAAGTGACCTGGCACCAATTTAGTAACCAACTTCCATACTTAAGTCTGAACCGGGAATTGAACAGGCAACCCTCAATTTAAAGTCTTTATCTGTGATTTTTCACTCTTAAATGTAGAAATCAAGTATATCCTCTGAAAATAACTCTGTGAGTCATGACTGTCTACAATGGGTGTAACACCCGAGTCCCACTGTCTGTGATGCTTTCAGAGTTTTCAGAGTCCTATCTTCACTTTGTTTACATCGCCAGGACGGCCGGCTGACTCCTCCCCTCGTGTATAAAAGTTGTTTAATTGAGGGACTAGAGAAAAGAAGAATAACATACTGTACTCACTGCTTAACTGTGTTTCTAGATCACGCTCATTTCAGGTAAATTTACATGCAGTGTGAAGATACCAGCATAATAAAGATCGCTAGCATTAGCATGCTAACACAACAATGCAGCGCGAGTTGTTTTGGTTTCATGCTGGTGCTCAAGGGCGACATCTGCTGGATCAAAAAAATATACATATATGATGTAGGCATAAAAAGCCTTTAAACTCAACATTCAGAACTTATTTCCCATAAACCACCTGTCTCCTGTATTCTCTTCTCTTGATAGCAGAAGTGGAGACGCCTGTGAATGGTTGAAAAAATATGTCGGCTTTCAAGTTTAAGCGTAGAGCTTGTCCGTCTCCTCACTGTTAGTCACTCTGGGGAGTTTCCAACCTTGGCATTGAGTTGTGAATCATAATAGACGTTTAAAAAAATTGTTGACCAATAGGGGCAGAGACTAAAACTGCCAAGCCAGAAAAGCTGGCACCGCAGCGTGCAGACGGTGAAATCATGCACGACCTTTCCATCAACAACATTTTAACTCTGAAATGGATGAATCACTCTCCTCTCACTTGACAAGAATTTACCACAACTGGTTCATTAAATCTCAAACCACTTCAAACTGTTTCCTCAGAGTCCGGTACCAGCAGCAGGTCAGGTGACAGCGTTTTGGCGTTGTTGAAACTTGAGACGCACCAATCTAACTTCTTGAGGTCGGACACTGATCTGATACCTTGGCTCTGCTGATACAGATTCGATCCCATACCCGTGTTAGATTAATCACATGATGTTCTTCACTCTGCGGATTGAGACTGGGAACAATCTGTGTCTAAACCAACATCTGGTTCTCCCAACTTTAAATAAAAAAATGCTTAGAAACTGATTAAATAACTTCCACAATCTGACCCGGAGTCAACAGCATCTCTCACCGTCTGCGGTCACAGTGAACCCTCGTTCAGCTGCTCTATATGTGCAAAGAAGCTGTGCAGTCCCGTGTGGTCCTCTGCCTTTTTCATGTAGCAAGCATCGTCTCTACATATGTCATGCACTTTAGTAACCTGATGAAGTATTTCCTTCATGGCAATGATATTTTTGATGATGCTGACGATGGTTTCGTTTGATAACATTGATTTTAGGACGGTTTCTATACTGATTAGAGCTTTTATGAAAAGCGGTCAATGTTGTGCTTTGCCTCTGGTCACTTCCTGTCAGCACCTGTGTGTCCAATCAGACTCAAAGCTGATCGTTTGCTCTTACTGACATTGTTCCCTTTTTTCTAGATCCTTGCTTGTGTTGTTCTTACTCTCTGACGTACGTCGCTTTGGATAAAAGCGTCTGCTAAGTGAATTGAAGGATTGTAGTTGAAATCATGTCGCTGGTGTTTGGTCAGTGTATGTTTTTAGCCTGTAGCCTGTCGCGCTGCACTGTGGGGTAACGTTAGCGCTTCAGGTATCTGCTGCTAAGTTTGTAGCTTTTGCATCCATCACCTCTGCTGATAAATGCTCTCGTACATTCTTGAAGAATCCAGGCAGAACACCTCTAGGTAGAATAAACATGATGGCAAACTGTTGCGGTGGTCTCAAGTGTTTTGTGAATTTCAAAACGTCACCGGGAAGTTTCTCTCGTCTGTTGCAATGCTGCAGACAAAGTGAACTGCTTTCGTTTCGTTTTGAATCGGCCTCCTTTGTTCAAACTGGTCGTTCTAGAAACTTGAGCTGTGCAGAAACGTGCTTGTAGAAGTTGTAGAAGTTGTTGGCGTAACAAGCGTGGAATACATCCAAACTGCATAGCCTTTGTTGTTAGCATCCTCCATGCTACGTTGGATTCAGAATACACAGGACTAGCAGCGTGCTGATGACAGTGATGAAACACACCAACATGCTGTAAACACAGAAAAGCATAGAACCGAGTTGTATAGATCAAAAACATGGATCGCCCTATTGACAACTATACTCGATCTAGCTATTTGATTCGGGATTTTGAGAACTTTTCAGGAGTTTAATGTAATTGTGAAGGCACTGTAATTGACTCCTGGCCTGACTCAGCTAAAGGGGGTGTGTGGGGGGGTTGAGGGGTGGAGGGGGGTTTAGGGGTAGAAGAAGTTTGTAAGAAGGTGGAAAAGAGGTAAAAAGGGAGCAGACAGACCCCTTTTCCAAGCACCCACATCTCTTTCTCTCTGTTCTGTTCCCTCTCTTTGTGCACCGTGTGGAATAACATACCTTTTCCTCCCTCCTCCTCCTCCTCCTCCTCCTCCTCCTCCTCCTCTCGCTCTTCTGTGAAGCGATCAGGGCTCCTGATAGAGACGGCGATTACAAAAACCGCAGCAGGAAAAACAAAGTGTTTTTCGGCTCCTGTTTTTTCAGGGCCTGGCGCCACCCGGAGTATCGTAAACAATAAACACGGTGCCAGCGTCGGAGGCCGCCCATGTGCACTTTTTTTTTTTTCTTCACCTGATTCACTTCAACACACATCATCATCGACACCAGGTACAGTGTGTCATTGTGAGCAATCGGCGGTGCATTCAGGGGCAGAGCATGCAGGGGATGAGTGACAGTCTGCACACTTCCTGTGAACTTCTCGTCAACTGAACACACTCATGTTGACCTCACCTGTCCTTTGTGAAAACAACCTGAAAGCTTGTTTCTGCAAAAAAAAAATCAAGCGCTCCTTTCCCTCAGCAGCGTCCGTATCTTCACATCTGCAGTGTTCGGCCTCGAAGCCCCGGCTTGCGTCGAAGCGGTTCTGCTAAACGGTGGACTCGCAGCAAATTGACTATTACTTCAAAGTGGCCTGTGATTATGTCCCTGAGTGATTAGGGGGGGGGGGGGGGGGGGGCTGTTAAAGAGGGAGCCACTTGAGCATTGCCAGTGAACCCGTGAAGGAATGCCGGCTTGGTGCCCGACCAGCGAGGGGGAAGAAACGCCGCCGGAGAGACGCATGAATCCCACGGAAAGGCAAACGGCCGTGCAAGCAAGAACTGAAAGAAAAGAGGAAGAACCAGTTTCTGTGCAGCCAATAAAAGATGTCAAGAGGTGGAACAAAAGCTTCAAAACTCAAAAAGAAAAATAGTAAAAAAGCGGGCTAAGGAGAAAAAAAAGGTCAAATGAAATGTTATGATGATGTGTCGATGAACACGTACGCAGGTCGCACGCAGGGCGGGAGAAATCATTAGCTAAGCACATCAGGGGACGAGACCTCCAAACACTTTACATTACATTCCAATTGTTGCCAGATTTCCCAACTTTTTCAGCAGCAAACTGTTCTTGTTTGCCCTTTTCCCCCTTCATCTCGACATCAAACGGACAAAGGAGACGAGCAGCAAAGCAGACGAGGAGGGATGAAAGAAAGAGAGAGAGAGAGAGGCTCCTGCAGCACAGAGACCGGCCGAGCGAGGCCTCGAACGCCCCGTTTTAATGGGAATAATAAGCTTTCTATCTCAGGCAATTAAGTCGTGCATTCGATGCTTATCTCAGAGCAGAGGTCCACTGTGCCATCTAAAAGAAAATGTTTGCGTTTGAAAAAAACTACCATCACATAAACAAGATAAGCAAAGGGGGGAGAACATGTATCGCGTCCAACCTCGGCTTTGTTCTTGGAGGGATACATGACGATGCCGAGGCGAGGTTTTTCAGGAGCGGCAGTTAATGTCCTGGATCCCCTCTGTGAAACCCCGATGCACGCGCCATGCTGCCACGGCAACAGAAAATGACCTGAAGTTCTGAATATGAGACTTTGAAGGCAGATGAAGCAGCGAGCATCCTAAACCTGGAAACTTTTAGCTCGTTTATGTATCTCAGGTTTATCGATATAAAGTAAGTCCTCACTACGTTTGGAAAGTAAGTCGTTTAAATAAATAGTTTCCTACTTTTTCCCCCTTGTGTAATTTGAAGCAAGTCAACCGAAGCCATCCCTCGTAATCAATTATTAAATGGATAAATAATCCAGTCACAAGCTGAAAATGACTTCACCGTGGCTTTATTTACTCCTGCAACCGACCGACACCTGAGTACGTCGGTTGGCTGTGCACGGGGAACCGTGTCAGGGGTTTGAATCCTGTCAATTATCTTGGAGCAGTTTCACTTAATGACTTCTGAGAAATAACATCAAACTACTCACAAAAATAATTATTCAGGGGCCAAAAAATATCTGAAAAAATAAAAGTGTTTTCAAAGTTTACAACCTTTCAGATTTAATAATATTAGCCGATACCGATACTCACTGGATAAGCTAATATCGGCCGATTATCATATATAGGCTGGAAGATTTATCGGTCTGGCTCTATGGACACCGTTCATATAATATCTGTTGATGTTTTTTTATCTTCTAGACAGAGAAAAGTCAACGTTGTTTGAAAAGCATCATTAAAAAGCTGATTTTTACTTAATTAACCAAAAGATTTATCCCTGTTAAATCATTTGTTAAAAGAGATGGTGAGAATAAATAATCAGCCCATTATATATTCAAATGTATACTACAGCACATCCACGTAACTCACATTATACTCTGCTGAACAAACAGTTCTGATGGGTTTGAAGTTTAAAGATAATGGTTTATCTGTGCAGACACCGGAACAACAACTCATTCCACTTTTCTGTCTTTTTTTTTTTTGTTGTAATCAGCGGGTCACATGCACGGCTTTGTCTCCTCTCAGGTCAGGAACTTTTAACCGTCTGCCGTCTCATGTGAAATCCTGAAATTCAACATTTCACACATTCAGACCTGCTGGGACATGAGGGCGACTCACAGTTTCAACCAGTTGTATCGATGGGGGCACGACCTTAAATAATACAGGGCGTGGATATTTTGCACACCATAAGTACTTTTTTCTTTTCCCTCTGTGATTTTTATTTTTTTATTTCTAGTCATAACTTTGGAGTTATAGCCGGAAGAGTTGAAACATGGAGAGTGCTAAAGGAGGAAGAAGTGGGTCTCTGAGTGTGTCTGAAATGGACCGGGCTGGTACCTTTTGGTTTGTATGTTTTCCTATAGGTCAGGATACGGAGGCCAAACCAACACACTGAGGCCCCTCTGACGCTGCGAGCCGAGGCCACCGAGAGGTCGCGACCCCGGCCAGAGTGTCTCAGAGGTCAGGGGGGTCGGGTCAATCAGAGGGGAATGTTATCCACAGCATCAGAGTTTATTTGTTTAATTTACTGCCAAACCCCGCTGTCTGCCTCTGATCAAGATGACTGCGGATTACGAGAAGAGGAGAGAGAGAGAGAGAGACGGGGAGAAGACGAGGGCGAGAGAGAGAAAGAGAGAGAGAGAGAGCCTACTGCTTCAAATTAGGCTGTAAAAATAATCCAGTGTTACCCTCAACTAAACATCGTACTTTAAACTTATTGTCAAAAGTCAAATAATCTTTACAAACCACAAAAACACTCAGACGAAGGAGGCCGGGATTCACACGGGGGTCACTGCGAGTGTCGGGAATTTTTTCCTGCTTTCAAACCGCCTTTTTTTCCCCCCAGTTTCCTCTTCGGTTCAGTCTGTGAAAGCACTTATACGCAGCGAGGACCAGACAAGTGTCGGATTCATAAACACCGATGAGATCTCTCACGCTGGAAATGAAAAGCTCACAGAAAGACGAGTCGCTCGCGTTTTTCACACAATATTAAACTTCCTTTCATGTCTTTATGGAGGCGAGCTGCAGACTGTACCTCCTCATCATCTCTGAAGTCATTTTACAGGTCACTTATTATCACGCGACCCCGAACCACTCAATCAGCGTCTCTGCAGGTTCAGACTCTTCAAGAAAAGAATGGAGAAGTGGCGATTTAATAAATTCAAACTTTCCCCCAACTTACAACAAAACCTTCATCTCTAGTGCTGAATGATGATTTAAAATGTTTATATTCATGTTGGTGTTTTTTAATGTTAACTCCAGGAAGACGAGCTGAGCAGGTACAGCTGATGGAGATCCTAACAAATAAACAAAGACGTCTGATTCACCCTATAGGGGAGAAAAGTTAAAGTTTAGATGGAGAGATAACCTGAATTAAATGGAAAATTGAATGTGTGTTTTTAAAGCAATATTGAAGGTTATATAATATCTGAAGTATATATGGAGGTTATAAGGACAATGAGAAAGTATCAGGATTTGTTTTATCAGTTGAAAAAATAAAATAAAAATGAAACATTTAAAAACTTCATTCACAAAATCAGAACTCTGTATGGCTCTGTTTTTTTATTTTATTATTATTGGTGATAAGGTGAACAACAACAAAACAAATATGTATAATATTTATTTATTTTTATTTTATTTCATGTTGTATGTATTCTTGTATGTTTAAAAAATTATATATAAAAATGTGGCAGGATGAACAAAATTTGTGATGAAATATGACAACTTGTAATATAATAAAACAGCCTGCAATAAAGTAATAAAAAACAAAAAACAAATAAAAAACAAATATGTGCATGAAGAATAAAACACAGGCAAAAAAACAAATAAACAAAGACGAGCAAAAAATAAATTTGAAATTTAAAATCAAATTAAAAAAAACATCAAAACATTATCAAAAGTAATAATGTACAAAACAACAACACAGACAAATGAATGTAAATGAGATCACTTCTTAATGTTGTGGTAGGAAGTTGTGAAAGTGTGTGTGTGGCAGAGTCATGTGTCGAAGTGAGGAGAGAAAAAAAAATAATGGCAAGAACAAATAATAATTTTTGGCTCATTTTATTTTGATAGTGATGAATATCTGAGGATTAATAAAACTTTTTCAATAATGTGACATTTGTGTTCAGAGGAAACCTCATTTTCACTGTTTTTGTTTCTTGGGTAAGATGCATAACAACCAAAGAGAGTAATTTGGTTGTCAAATATTTAGACACAACTATACCATTTCAAAAACTAGACGAGTTATTTAAAAAAAACATGTTTTTGCACTTCCTGGAATAGGTTGATCTCAACTGTCAGGAGCCCAAGTTCCTCTGGTATACAGTGGATGTCTTTATTATAGAGCAAAGACACACAACATGTTTGTGTTCATTTACGTTCAAATTAATTTGTATTAATGTGATTGTATTCATTTGTACAGGAACAGTAGGTTTTATTATTATTTTCTTAATGTTGTATGTTTAAAATATTTTGTTTTTTTTCCTGAATACATTTACTGTCTTAAATGTCCCAACTTTGTAGGAGTTCAAAGTTCACTTGTTCACTTTTCACAAATTTGTTTAAAAAAGCAGAAAATCTTTGTCTCTGTGGCGCCGGTGGCCAAGTGGTTAGCTTGCACGCCTATGTACGGAGGCTGTTGTCCTCAAAGCATGTGGTCAGGGTTCGAACCGACCTGTGGCACCTTTTCCCACATCTCATTCCTCTCTCTCTCTCTCTCTCTCTCTCTCTCTCTCTCTCTCTCTCTCTCTCTCTCTCTCTCGCCCCAGTGTCCAACTCTATCCACTGTCCTGTCTCTCCAAAATAAAGGCACAAAAAGCCCAGAAGGAATCAATCTTTGTCTCTGGTGTTCTTCTTTTTTTTACATTTCTTCCTGCACGTAGACAAAAAAAAAAAATGCTAAACCAGCATGTTTACAAATAAACAAACTTCTCTCTATTTAATATCTGACCCCATCAGGACGAAAGACTTGAACCTCCCGGTGGGCCTGAACCCCTCCCGTCGCCCGACACACAAACCTCTGAGTGACTTCTCACCCCCTCGACGGTGGAGGCAACGCAACAATACGCTTAATTTGCTGTGTGGAGTATCTGCGTACCTGCAGAGGTGTGTGTGTGTGTGTGTGTGTGTGTGTGTGTGTGTGTGTGTGTGTGTGTGTGTGTGTGTGTGTGTGTGTGTGTGTGTGTGTGTGTGTGTGTGTGTGTGTGTGTTTTTAAACAGTGTGTGGAGATATAGCAAGAGCCCTAACAGTGCGGCGCCAGCAGTCTGCCCTTCCCTTGAGAACGTAACGGCTGAGTGCCATCGGAAAGAGAGACCGACGACGGGAGGGGCGAGGCGGCGGGGGGGGGGGTGGGAGAGGGAGGGGGGGGGGGGGGGGGGGTGCTTAATATGTGTACCATGGAAGGAAGCAGGTGAAGCCTTTCAGGTGATGCCACTTTGTCTGCACCAACATGAGGCGGCTGAAACGGTGTGAATCACACTCTGACTCAGGCTGACTAATATCTTTAATTACTCAGCGGGTTCCTGAACACATCGTCATTCTCATAAATAGAAATGCCCCCCTCCTGTCATTCTTCTCCCACCAAGAGAAACGGGAATCTGTCATTTCCCAAGAGGACGTCCAGCACTTCAGAATAAATTCCCCTCCATCTCTTTATTTTTCTACTTCCTGAAAACCCCTCAGCGCCGCGTGGTAATCCTGCAAACTCAAAAAAACTCTCATTTTTTTAATCTGCCGAGAAGGTGAAGTGGACGTATACGAGAGAATATGAAAATGGGGTGAACTCCGAAAGCCCTCCCTGTGCTTACTCCGTCAGAAAACGCATTTCTGCTGTGCTTGGCAAAAATCCTTAATGCCAAAACATTTTTTACCCAGAGTCCCCACTGGCCTCTCCTCTGACCGGGTTCCACTTCACTTCATTCACATTTCAATCTTTTTATATCGTTTTTAAAAACAACAAGAAACTAAAAAAGTTCAGCTTTTGGGAGAAGGAAGGAAGAAGAAGCCAAAAACTACTGAAACTCAATCTGGTTATGAAGGACTCTGATTCTTTTTATTCACTGACTAGTTGGACAAATAGAACAATCTGACTGTAGGAAATATATTCTCCGGTTTGTATACGCACACGGGAAAATCGACGACCTCTCCAGCTTTTTTAGGGGATCTCAGTTTCCTCCTGTAACTTTTTAAACTATTTTAACGTTTGATGCTCATTCCCTTCTTTAACCTCAAAAATGAACAGAATATGTTGTTCAGCTTGGAGGAGGAAGGAGAGCCACATGTCGGATTCAAACCCGGGGCCGTCCGCTCTGAGGTCTACAACCTCCGCACATGGGGCACACAAACCAACCGTTATAAGCCACCAGCGACCGAATCAAAAACTAGATAGACAAATTCAAAACTTTCATACTCGTGGCCATGACATGTAGGGAAGTTGAGTGCAAGTTACTGAAAAACTTGTGCTGATTTGTCTGAGGATGATCTTTAATCACTTTGACTATGTTGAAAACATCTAAAAATTGGAAAAGCTCCAACCTCTGCTGTGTGTTGAATCAGTTTGCAGAATGTGTTATAAGACGACTATAGTCAAAGGGACATGAATATCGATCACAGTATCAGCGTGCTTCAGTTACATATCCACCAAAAAAAAAACAAGTACTTAAAGTCTTTATATGTGATTTTTCACACTTAAATGTAGAAAAAAGCAAAGCAATTTGAGGCGATTTGAAGCCCCGGCTCCATTTTTTTTATTCATGCTGCTCAGATATGCTGATTGGAATATAAAGTTGTTGATGATTGCGTTTTTTTCTTCGTCGTCGTCTCCTTTCTGGTGTCATCGTGATCGCGGCGTCAGGGAAATCAATTTGGGGGGTATAATACTCTTCATCAATTGGAGCTGGGTGATAATGATGTTCTTACACCTGTGCAAGCGTGTGTGTGTGTGTGTGTGTGTGTGTGTGTGTGTGTGTGTGTGTGTGTGTGTGTGTGTGTGTGTGTGTGTGTGTGTGTGTGTGTGTGTGTGTGTGTGTGTGTGTGTGTGTGTGTGTGTGTGTGTGTGTGTGTGAGAAAGTAGTGTGGAACAATCGTCTTCTTCATGATTCATTACGTCCTAATGCCGCTGCGTGGTTAAAGACGCACACACACTCCTCACACACTAATGGCTCTGCAAAATAGGCCCGAACGCAGACGTCTTCCACATGTCGTTCTTTGTTCGTCGACAGGTAGAGCAGACGAGCCACGCCGTCTGAACGACATCCTGCACATGACAGTAAAGTAGGTTAACGTCTCAATCGGCATAGTTTGATTTTTTTGAGAAATGAGGCCAGAAAATCTGTGTTTGCAGTCTGTTGTCAGAGCTGTTGGCGGTTTGATGCCTTGCTCAAGGGCATGTCGGCAGTACTCAGGAAGTGACCTGGCACCAATTTAGCAACCAACTTCCATACTTAAGTCTGAACCGGGAATTGAACAGGCAACCCTCAATTTAAAGTCTTTATATGTGATTTTTCACTCTTAAATGTAGAAATCAAGTATATCCTCTGAAAATAACTCTGTGAGTCATGACTGTCTACAATGGGTGTAACACCCGAGTCCCACTGTCTGTGATGTTTTCAGAGTTTTCAGAGTCCTATGTTCACTTTGTTTACATCGCCCGGACGGCCGGTTGACTCCTCCCCTCGTGTATAAAAGTTGTTTAATTGAGGGACTAGAGAAAAGAAGAATAACATACTGTACTCACTGCTTAACTGTGTTTCTAGATCACGCTCATTTCAGGTAAATTTACATGCAGTGTGAAGATACCAGCATAATAAAGATCGCTAGCATTAGCATGCTAACACAACAATGCAGCGCGAGTTGTTTTGGTTTCATGCTGGTGCTCAAGGGCGACATCTGCTGGATCAAAACATCGCATATAAAGCCTTTAAACACGACTACAGCAGCAAAGAGCGAACTCTCCATGGAGAAGATTAACAGTAAATGTTACATTCATATCTCAGGGCATCGTCCTATTTTAGATATTTGATCTGACCCTTGAGAGAAAACATTTTTACAGAAGAGGCCATGAAAAAAATATGGTCGACCTCTCCATCTTTCTCAACAGGTGGGATACGAGTCAACCTGAACCTTTATTTTATTCTATTTTCTATTTTAAGGGGGTGTTTGGATTGCTTGACTAACTCTTCTTTTCATTTCATGTTTCAAAAAAACAAAAAAGAACCAGAAATGGAGTTGAGGTTGCCGGAGCCAAAAACGACTGAACTTAATCTGGTTATTGTGCGCTCTTTGTTTTCGCTGACTCAGCTCTTCAGATTCTTTCGATTGTCTGAACTATTTAGACAAATAAGAAAAAATCTTGCAGGGGAAATCTTTTCGTATACATATTACATGAGAGGCCACAAAAATGCGACAACCTCTCCAGCTTTTCTCCAAACGGGGTTATCGAGGTTTCATCCTGCTCCTTTTCTATGTATCAAAACCATCAAACTATTTTAAAAAAGGGAGGTTGGACGGATCAGCAGGGAGTCTGTCAGCGTCCTCCCCCCCTCTTTCTCAGAGCTCAAAGCTACGCTTGTCAAAATCATTCTCTGCAGTTTGAAGGGAGAATCAAACCTTGCTGATTCAAGCACACAACCCTAATAAAAACAAAAGCGGCGCTGTTCAGTCGGCTCTAATTCCCTTGACAGTCTTCCAGGCAGTCCCACTTAAGGTTATTAAGGGCTATAAATACGCTGGTTACCAGGGCTAGAATGTCAACGCTGTTTGCCCTCGTTAAGACACATAATTACCTCATTTACATCTCGTTTCCTCCCCAAAAATCGGATGCCATTATGCGCCCCCGCACTCAACGTCCCCCCCCTTCCCTACTTGTCCAAAAACAAACCATTAAGAGTCATCATCCAATCAGCTTCCGAGCTGCGTGTTATAGGAAGGGGAAAAACTCCCAGGATTCAAGACTGGGATGGGGAGGCTTGGAAGAAAACTGACTGAGAAAAAAAAAAAAGGGCTCATGGGAGATGTGATGCTCAGACAGGAAATGCAATCACAGGCGGCTTCCTGCGGGGTTGAAAGGCTCCGTTGAGCCCACACAAACTGTAAGAACAGAGTGGGAGAGTTTTGTAGTTTAGGTCGCAAAGTTCAATGCAGTTTGTGGGACGAGTGAACTCACAATTAAAATCTACAACTTTTCACGCTGAATGGATTTAAGGGCGGTTATGTTACCTGCTGTGTAGCAGACGCTCGCTAGCTGCTTCTGTTTTGTGGCGACTCGGTTTCACACAGTTTAAATACGGTGGAATAAAAAGAAGTGGTGCCGCTGCTTTGAGTTTTCAAAGACTGAAGACAAGCTTAGGGGCAGATAACGGTTTCCAAAACCAGCGTACAGCCAGGTACCTTTTGGAATCAGCTCTTCGGTTTTTTCATGCGCCCGTAGTGAACGCCTTTATTAGGGCCCTAGCACCAAAACGGATGCAAGGACCCGATTGGAATCTCATGTTCAGACGCTTCAAAACGCACCAGAATCTGCACAGAATTCAAGCATGGTGTAAATTTAGGTATGGCTATGGTTTCAAGCATGAGCATCTTAAAACGGTTCCACAGCGCCCCCTTCAATCCACTTTCCCCGACAGGTTTTGACGTCGGGTAGAAATGCTTCCAGTAAGCTCTCCCAGCAGGGGAAAGTTCCAGATTTCCATTTTGTGAACGTCATGCGATATGACCCGGTTGTAACCTGTAGCCCCCCTTTAGACACACAAACATAAAAAATCTTCACATTTAAGCACCCGACAGACAAAACAACACGATGTGGAGATATATGTGTGTGTGTGTGTGTGTGTGTGACAGAGGACACAATAATCTGATTTTCAGATCTGAGAGAGACTTCATTCCTCGCATCGCTGACAGGTTCCAACCTCTGTCGGTCCGAATCAGCCTCTAAAATCAACGACGATGACGAAAAACAACAACAACAAACGGCGTCAGATAATGGCTGCTTCCCTCTTCCTTCTTATCCCTCGCTCAATGCTCTCCTCCTTTTCTCTTCTTTACTCCTTCATGCTCCCTCCTACAAACTATCTGTACCGGCTTACCGTTATATGGTGGGAGTCTGGTATATTGTGTGTGTGTGTGTGTGTGTGTGTGTGTGTGTGTGTGTGTGTGTGTTATAACAGTATTACAGCAGTTGTGTATGAAAACAGCAGATAAGAGCGCAGGATGATGAAATGTGAAGCAACAACACATGACCCAGCTTAAAGATCTCTGATAAAAACAAACACGCTATATACTGTATCTGCACACACACACACACACACACACACACACACACACACACTGCATACATACATTTCACCAGATAAATACACACACGCTGTGAACCTAATATTACACACATTTTATTGTGGACAGAAACACAAATGTTCCCTGCATTGGGGGGGTTGTGTTCATAATATCACACGGAGGCCGGCTCGGCGTTGTAAATGAAAAAAGACCTCGATAAGATCGCGGAGACGGTGCCGAGCGACTCGGGGTTTGTGTGCGGTGTGGAGGTGATCACAAGGGTCGCTAAAGGGATGGTTAAAGCAGAGGATCATGGGGAAAAAAGCATGGAGGTGTTCACTGATTTTTTCTCTGCTGGTGGAGACATTTGGTTACAGCATTAGGAGAGAAAAATAAAAAAGGTTTCATGCTCAGATTTGCTGCAAAAAGAGGCTAATTTTGCACATTGCTTATTCAAGTGACGGGGTGATCTTGGCTTGAATCTCTGAAGTTTTTGTTTTTGGTTTAATGTGCTACTGAAGCTGACAAGAAACATTGTTTTAAAGGTGCATGCTGTAGGCTATAGGCAGCCTGGCCGAGTCGTCTAGTGTGTGCGTTCAGATTATCTTAATGTAAAAGAAAACGGTTGAAACTGTCCTTATGTCTGCGGTCACCCAGGTTTTTTTTTTCTTTTTTAAATGGTTCAGATTTTAAAATTGTCTAGTGCAGCCTTTCCTGAACTTAAAACTGCCGCGGCCCACTTTGATATACAAAATTACACCAGGGCCCGTTATAAAATAAAAGTTTTGACTACAGCTCTCTCTTTCAGTTAGGGTGATTTATTGGACATGACAACATGACATTATGGCAAGATAGACAGGAAAGTTCAGTAAACGTTATGTCCATGAATAGTCATGACACGCCTTACTCATCACTTAAAGGGTTGACTCATGGTGAATCATCATTATTGTCATATTTCTTTTATTTTTATACTTGGTGGAGGGCTTTTCGCGGCCCACCTGCAGTACCAACACGTGGCCCACACTTTGGGAAGCACTGATCTAGTGCATAGCCAGCCTTAGTGCAGCCTTAGTCTGAGTGTCTGGGTCTATAGAAGTTAGGCGTAAATATTTCTCCTTTTTTTTTTTTTGGTTTGGCCCTCTTTGGTCGCTGCTTTTCTTGTTGTTTGATTCTAAATGAACGCCGTCTTCTCGACTCAAACTGTCCCGCACACACGGTGCAAAAGATCGACCTACACCTAAGACTAGATCAGTTTGCTATCAGAGCACTTATCAAAAAAAAAACTGTTTCCATTCAGTTTCCTTTTTTGTCTCAAATTCTGTGTCAGAGTGAAAAACACACACACACACACACACACACACACACACACACACACACACACACACACACACACACACACACACACACACACACACACACTCACCAATCAGTGGCTAGTTCTCTATCTGATGTGGAGTTGATCATGGTGGCATATAGAGGGGTCTCTGATGAATTCACATACACACACACACACTCAGCCTTTTGGTCTGATAACAGCAGATGGGGGTGGGGGTGGGGGGGGGGGTGGGGGGTAAAGGAAGAGGAAGCTGAGGGACAGATATGTTTTTTTCCGGATGGACAGGTATGGTTTTGGCCACGCTCCGCTACTCCAGGACACCTCTGTGATTGGCAAGGAGGCCGGGGCCGCCTCCCTCCACCGACAGATTATTCATATCACCTAGTTAGGTTTCATGAAGCAATTATATGTCTTCACACTCCGCCAACTTTGGGAATGGCAGACTATAGAAACACACCATACGGCCTCTGATGGTGGGAAATGCCTCCTGTCAGTGAGGAAGAGGAGGGTGGGTTTGAGGAAGTCGAGGCTCACATCACAGTGCATTAAACTTAACAGGACCGGGCGCTTCCATTAAAGTTACTTTGAAAAAATAAGATTTGCTGCTTGAACGAATTACCTCCTTGGGATCTTTTTTTAAATCAGGAATTACACAGGAAGTGATGCGTTCATATCGTCTATAGTTCTGTGGAAATAATTGAGTGACATCAGGGTTAAAGTTTGCACGACTCATTGAGCTTTTCTCTGCAGAAATAACAAGGGAGGGTATTCCTAAATCTTTGTTTGTGGAACAGGTTGTTCTAAAGAAGTGAGGCGCAGGAAACGCCTGAAGCAAAGATGACTCAGTGCAGCAGTAACTCTTCACTATCCCATATCTCTGATACTGTTTATTGTTGAAGATGAGCTCACACACACACACACACACACACACACACACACACACACATGACTATGTCCCTGACATATTGTAGGATGGAGTTCTTTTTTGTAATTAAGTGCAATGTTGGAGATTTCCTCATTTATAGGACGGTAATGAAGGTAGTTGTGGATGTATCTTGAGTATAGGGATCTACTTGAGCCTAAATGTAAAGGGCCTTTCAGGTTGTGCTTGCCGTTCTTGCGCGCTCGCCCAGAAGTTAAAACCTTTTTTTAACGTGGCGGCAGCGCTCTGTTACGTCGCCTAAAAAAAAAACCTGAGGTGACGGAGCTTTTGCTGTGGCTGCTCCCAATCTTCTGGAACAGTCTACCTGTTAATATAAGAAGTGCTCAGTCCATCAACAACATCAAATCTTTGCTTAAAACTCACCTCTTTGCTCTGGCTTTTAATACAATTTGAGCTTGACATTTTGAAACTGTATTCATGTTCCTATTTATTGTGTTTTTATTGTGCTTCATTCTATATGTTGTTTTTACATTGTCTGTTTTTTACGCTTGTACAACACTTAGGTTGTTTTAAACGTGCAATAGAAATAAAGATTGATAATTGCGTCCAATAGGAGGGAAGAGCAGATCAAAACAAACGGTGTCCCACTCTAGTTTACAGATCTGCTTCAGGGTGCAGTCAAACGCTTCCTGATGCTGTTTCCTCCTCTCTGTTTCCTGGCTTAGGTCGTGCTCTTACTCTCTGATGAACGTCTCTCTCTTTGGATAAAAGCATCTGCTAAAAGAATTGTAGAATTGTAAATTTAATCGTTATCCCGGGAAATGTAGTGCTGCTTGTCCTCTTTGGGCTTCCGTAGAAATCAACAAGTAAACTCTGCACTTATTCAGAAGCATTTAAAAGAAAAAAAAACAACTTTCAAATCTGTGCTCATGCAGAACCAGGAAGTCATATCCCACAACCCTTTCAGATTCATCTGTAACTTTCCACAGCATGTCACCTAAAATAAACAAACAGCGGTTCCCCCTGTGAATGCTCTATTAACCCTGTCGTGCAGCTGAAGGTTAAACAGTCGGGAGTCGCCTTCATGTGTCGCTGTGAGGACGGAGCAGATCAACAGAATCAGCCTCTGATTACTCAACAACTTCAGCACAACGTCAACATCGCCTGACTGCTTTGACAGACTTGTTGTATGAGATGTGGCTGCAGCTTTGGTAGAGGGCGGGCAAGTATGCAATGCTGCTCGGATTTAAACAAAAACAAAAACAGAAGGTGAAAATACAGAGAAAACGTCGAGGTTGTAGCGCACAAACTGAAACCTCTGCGACGTTAATGACATCATGGGAAAACTGTCACGTGGAAGGATTTATTTTGGGAATAAACTCTGACATATAAAGGGAGTTAGGAGGGCTATTTTAGCTCTTAGTCTCGTCTTCACACACACACAGAAACACACACACACACACACACACACACACACACGCACAGAAACACACACCAAGCCGTGCACGGGCCCCGGTTCTCACACCATCAGCTGTGACCTGGTTAGCTTTAAGCCGCTGTTTGAGCCTGGCCCTTAGTTGAGGTTGGCTGCTCAGACAGGGCAATAGTTTGTGCTCACACTCACACACAGAAACACACACACACACACACACACACACACACACACACACACACACAGTCGCTGGACACTGAGGCTAATTGAATGGCCAGGGCAGGAGGTCCAGGTCTTTATGCCCACGGAGAGGAGCCATGAATATTTCTATTTCATTTGGACTTCACACACTGAGACGGTGGGAAAAAAAAGGTGAATAACTGTGGGAACCAACAGCTGCCGGCTTTAAATATTTACCTCCAAAAAAAAAGGTCTGTAACATGAAGGTGTTTATGTGTCGGCATCTGTAAAGATAATCCAATAATGCATAAACTACAACACCTGATCTCTATGGAAAGCTCTAAAACCAAATTTTAAATTAATCAAACATGAGCATTTCTTTCTATTTGTTTTAATCCGTCTTTTTCTTTTTTTTAGAATGATCTGTTTCCCCGTACATGATTTTGGACAACGCTAATGCTAACAAGCCGATACTCATCAGGTGTGTACACGACGTGAAAGCGAGTTTTTTTAGCTCCTTCAGAAACCGGAGTGAGTCGTAGACATGCCTCAGTGTCTCATTTCTCCAGGTAGCAAAACTGGGTTTCTCAAAATCCAGATGTTTCTGAAATTTGTTTCTGATGTTATCATGCAGAAACACAAAAACAGTTTAAAACCAGGATACTCAAGTCCTTGTTATCGCACTCATTTTTATTACTAACCGCTATGAAAGTTGCCTGATGACATCAATTAATCAAACTTATTTTATATAGCACCTTCAGAAAAACTAAGTGTTTCAAAGTGTGTGCAAAGGAGCGAAAAAAGGATTTGAAAATAGTTGTTTTAAACGATACAAATCCAACTAATTGTCTTTGTTTTCCTTTTGCGGCTCTCATTCAGGCATCAGCATGAAAATAGGACTACTTCATGACTATATATTATTCTTGGAACCTGGATTTTTATCCCTTAGTATTGTACTTTTATAGTTTTTAGATGTTGGAGAGAAAAGCAAAAGAAGTGGCAGATGTAAAGTGACAAACAGGTGTTTTCTGGGTAAGCTAAAATGCTAATCTTGAAACTAGAAAACTCATCTATAAGACATGGTTTCTTTTTCTGTCATTTAGTTTCAGTAAATTCCGTATTTATATTTACCTGAACCTTTTTTTTTTAAAAACCTGAATACATTTTTTTTTTCTTATAGTTAAAGAAAATGTAAATTCGGCTTCTCACCGAGCTGTGACAGGATGTGAGTGAAAGGGAAAAATGTCCGATTTAATGGGTTTTCATTTCAGCCTGGAGGCGATCCATAGCTTCTGTGTAAAAAATGCAGCGTGTATGTGCTGGTTCAACCTGAAGATCAGTTCATGTACAGTACACATCTCGGCTTTTAATCATTCTCATGCATGTGTTTTTTCTTCTCCGTGTGTCTATGCTGGAGCGTGCATGTGGAGTCATCCTGCGTCTGAGAAGAAAAGAAGGTAACAGGACGGGAATGAGAGAGGAAATGGAGTCTCAGAGGAGGAAAATGAAACGTCTGAGCAGGAGTTGATGGAGAGGTGAGAGGATGGAGGAAGAGAGGAATTGAATTGGTGTGATGAGTGAGAGAAATCAGAGGAAAGTGAAAAGGATCGGCTTTATTTGATGCACTTCTGGTTTGCTGATGTTCAGTCATATATCACAAAGTATTATATGTATGAAATCAATGGATGAGTCTTTGCATCCAGACACACACACACACTTTGGTAAGGGCAGTAAATATCAAATATTTTCAAATTAGGTGTTCCACCTGGTTTTTGTTTTCCAGGACATTATATTAAATCTTGTGTTGTTGTCCTAAATCATCATCTGAAGTCCACCTGACTTGATGCCTTTTGCGTTTGTTGTCATCGCCATGGTTACGTTTGTTGTGCTTCCTCCTTCAGCCAGCTTGCTTCCTTATTGGCTACTGTTTCGTTCCACTTGACGATGCACAGAGTCCGTGCTCGGCAGTCCTCGTTGTTCTCTCTACATAACAGAATTTGTGATTGTAAATATTGATAATCTTTGGCGCCATCAGATCATCAGGCCTTTGCTTGTAGTGTGTACCTCACTTTAAAGAGTCCACAACAGTTTGTTTTCTCTGCTACATGCTGTATAACCATGCTTAATATGGCTATAACGTTTGGTATTTTAACCATGGCTTCTATGAGGACTGACTCGCTTTTGGAGCCCGCCTCCAGTGGCCACTCGTGGAACTGCAGTTTTTGACACTTCTGCTTCTGGTTTATTTTCTGGCCTCAAAGGTTTTTGTTTGTTTGAAGCTCTACTACTAAATTGGCCGAGCTTTGTAACATTTTTAAGTCATGCAAGAATAGAACCCCCCACACACACACACACACACACACACACACACACACACACACACGCACACACACACACACACACACACACACACACACACACACACACACACACACACACACACACACACACACACACACACCAGGAAAAACACCCTAACACTTTGAGACTAGCTCAGACCAACTCATTTCCTCTTGATAAAACATGTCTCATTTAAAAACCAAAACCTGTCAATGAATGAAATCTTAACTTAGTGTGTAGGAATGCTTCACAGACACACAGATATTATCTTTTTACATTTCTGTACACACTGTGCAGTGGTTTAAATGGGGCAAGGACAGGGCACAGCTACAATTATTGCAAAAACACGGATGGGAAAACACACGCACACACAGGCTCATATAAACACTCACACACATGAGGAGGAAGTGAGGATCATTAGTGCAGGACTCCAATGCAACTGTGTTATTACTGACTGAAAAACACTTCAAAATAACATCATGTGTGGTTAGTGTGGTTAGTATAAACAGACCACATGTGATGTAAAAGAGTTAGCTTTTAGCAGCTTCAGATCAGAACATGTCAGTGTTATTTTAGCCCCATCAGCTCAACCCTGCTGTTTGTTTTGTTTGATTTAAACACTTAAAGGCTTTATATGCAATTTTTTTGATCCAGCAGATGTCGCCCTTGAGCACCAGCATGAAACCAAAACAACTCGCGCTGCATTGTTGTGTTAGCATGCTAATGCTAGTGATCTTTATTATGCTGGTATCTTCACACTGCATGTAAATTTACCTGAAATGAGCGTGATCTAGAAACACAGTTAAGCAGTGAGTACAGTATGTTATTCTTCTTTTCTCTAGTCCCTCAATTAAACAACTTTTCTACACGAGGGGAGGAGTCAGCCGGCCGTCCTGGCGATGTAAACAAACTGAAGATAGGACTCTGAAAACTCTGAAAACATCACAGACAGTGGGACTCGGGTGTTACACCCATTGTAGACAGTCATGACTCACAGAGTTATTTTCAGAGGATAGACTTGATTTATATTATATTTAAGTGTGAAAAATCACAGATAAAGACTTTAAGTCTGAAAGAAGTAGGTATTCAAGTGGATAAAACTTCAGTTAAAGGTGTATGAATGTATTCAGCGACATTTAGGAGGATACAAACAGGGACCAGGGAGAGGACAAAAAGGTGAGACAACATGTTGGGAGGGTTCAAATTGTTAGTTTGGCCCCACTGGGTCAGTTTTACACACTTTTCTCTCCGGCCAAATGAATAAACAAGTATTACATTTAGCGCTGTGCATGAATGTGTGTGTGTGTATTTGTGAGCAAAAAAGTAAGTTTGTGGACATGCCATACACACACACACACACACACACACACACACACATACACACGCAGCGATGCATGTCCTCACACAAACATAATTTCTCATAGCGGTCTAATATGGTTCATTTTCAGCTATCAAAACACACATGAAAAGAGAGTTAACGCTGTCAACAAGCGAGCATGGGATGTGGAACCGTCGTTTTCATTCTCAATATGTCAAGGTTAGGGTGTATTCCAGCAGAGAGCGAGGAAGGGGGGGGAGAGGGAGAGAAAAGGAGAGAGAGAGAGAGAGAGAGAGAGAGGGTTAGAGGGGGAAGGAGTGTCGTTCTCCATCCTCTGCTCTCCAGAGAATCCCATCATGAAACGCCAAAGCACAAAGAGCTCAGAGCCTCCGACTGAAACCGAGGGACCTTTTCTTTTTTTTTTATCCAAACGCAAAGCGGGGGGGGCATCGCTGGGGCAACAGCGCCACCCAGCACGCCGAAACCGGTACTACACCTCCTTCAAATCCACCATATATTAAAAATAAAAGGAAAAGAAAAACAAGAGGGGACATTTTTATGCTATTAATTCAATGATCAAAATGAGCGACGGTGGAAGTCAAATCCACGCTCATTTTTTTTTTTTTACTCAACCGCCCCTCTCCCACCAAACACATGAGAGAGGTAATCAAAGCCGCCGCCGTCTTTCTGTGTGGGAATCTAACCCTTAATGGGCTCCAGCAAACCTCACAGCCAAGCACACACACGCAACACAAAATCAAACTAATTACAATTTGTCCTTTCTCTTTTGTCCTTTTCACAGTGCTCCCTTTTTAATTCCCACCAAGAACACACTAAAAAAGAAGAGGGGGGAGGGGGGGAGTGTATGTGTGTGGAGAACAGCAGCGGCAAAAGAAGAAGAAGAAGAAGAAGAGGTGGTGGTGGGGGGGGGGGGTGTGTATTGAGGGATTTTCCAAAGTGGCACAGTAAAATAACACACTGGAGTGTATATCGGCTTCCACTCTCCCTCATTTAAATAAGCGCCAACACTGATTTTCTAACAAAAATATGGTACTAGTATAATAACAATGAAATAAGACCCTGTGAAAACTCGCAGCCCGCAGCAAGTATTTAAAATATCATTTAAAAAGGGCTGATCTGTAATTCAGAGCGGATATGGTATCAGACGGCGTGCTTGTCATTCCCGGCTATAATCTCTCACTACGCTGAGAAACACACTGTCTGCTGGCACAGCTGGAGAGAGCGAGGAAGAATGGGGAGGAAGAGGAGGGAGGGGGGGAGGCCGGATTTGACTACTTATTTTTCCCGTCTCCTCTAGGTGCCGCGAGTTTGTTGGATATCGGCGGAGAAATCAATGACTGTAAACAGGAAAAAAGTGAAGATTTTGAATGGGTTAGATGGAGCAGGAGGTCCAGACTTCAGCGAGTAAAGGAAAGTGATTTATCAGGAACTGCAACACGGATCGTTATTCTGATACTCGATTGTTCGATCAGGGTGTGAAAAACTTTAATCTCTGAGACAGAAGAACTAAAATAAATGTTCTCTTAAAGACTTAAAGTTCCCCGTGGAAGAAAGTCAATTTACCCCTCAGGTCCATTTTGCAGCTTTTCTGGATCTTTCAGCTGTTTCACTTGGTCTTCCTCGTGCAAGATCAAATAGACTTTCTTTTTTTCTGGAGTAGCTAAGGGACCCATTTTTATCAACTTTGCAATAAAAGTAAGAACCAAATTTCATTTTCGATCCAAAGTGTCGTACATCAGAGAGTTAGAACATCACAAGCGAGGATCTGGAGAGGAGAAAACAACGTCAGGAAGTGCAAACGAACACTTTTTAAGTCTGATTGGACGCACAGGTGCTGACAGGAAGTGACCAGAGGCAGAGCACGACATCGACTGGTTTTCTTGAGCGATCTAATCAGCATCAAAACCATCCTAACGTCATCATCATGATTAAAAAACATGTCATTAAGTGTATAGGTGTTCATAAAGAGCTGGGTCTTTAGCTTTTTCTTAAAGGTACTCTGCAGATCAAATGGAGTTTGATAGTTCGTTCCACCACCAGGGGGCGACAGAGGAGACGAGTCTAGTTAGAAACTTAAGACCCTGGATGAGAGTTTAGGTAACATTTCCAGATGTTTTCTCAGGATCTCGAGAGGTCACAGAAAAACAGCATTGTTGATTGCTGATGAATCAATTAACACAAAATACATTCTGATAATCAAAGACTTTGACAGGAAGGTACAAAAACACTTGAAGTCTTTTCATCTCTGGGGAAGTTCAACGCTCAGAAATTCTTCAGAAAGCTTTAATTCTTCATCCTTCGACAAGTTGCAACTTTGTGTAATTCCAAATTGTTGTCGAGCTTCAGATCATATTCATATTGGATGATTGTCCTTACGTCAGATGATAGTAAACATTCAAATGTCAGTTTTTAGAAGCACTTCATGGTCATTCTTGTTGGAAGAGACGTTAGGATGGAAAGCTGAATTATTGTAGGTGAAAGAATGAGAGAGAGGTGAAGGTGGGCTTGAGACCTGGTCTTATTAAAATGATCATAAACTTAAAGAATTGACATTTCTATCTTAAAAAACTTGAAGGACTTTTCATCGATATGGGTCGTTGGTCGCTGGGTGTCGGTCAGACAAGACGAGCATTTAAAATACTTCACTCTTCTGTACATACTTCTGGGAAAATAAGAAAGCCAGTTTTAATATTTCCAGCCTCTATGTATCAAATAATTGATAGGTTTATCAGGAAGAGTCATCGATGGGTTAATTGATGTCACTATGGGTTTCAGACTGGCGGTGTGTGAAACAAACAAATTGAAGACTTTGACACTTTAAGATTAAAAGATTATATTCAAAACAATAAAGACAGAAAGGATGAATGACTAAGCTTGTCCTGAACACACACACACACACACACACACACACACACACACACACACACACACGTGTAAACACACATTGGGTTTTGGTTAGCCGTGTGGTCTGGACAGGAAAGGGCCGGGGCCGACGCACTCAGCGGGACACGGACCTCAGGCACTTCACGCTACACACACACACACACACACACACACACACACACACACACACACACACACACACACACACACACACACACACACACACTATGCCAGGACGTCTTTAACCACCTATCCTGTTGCAGTGGGGGGTCGGAAATGGCCAGAAACCCACACACACACATACATACAGAGGATCACAGACATCCTCATATTCAAACACACACACACACACACACACACACACACACACACACACCCCCACACACACACACACACGATTGGCGGAAACTGGCAGTGACACGCTGTCGGGCAGCTCCGGCTCACGGCGCTGAGCCATCTATCATAAAGCTGAAACATAGAAACCAGAGACATGAGTGACAGGGGATCACACGCACACACACACACGCACACACACACACACACACACACACACACACACACACACACACACACACACACACACACACATAAGACATGTAAACCGACATCATGCTGAGTCGCGCTTCATTCAGTGTCTGAAGTTGTGATTTAAAAAAAAAACACAATAAGCTTTAGATTAGATTTAGCACTTTTTCACATTTTCAGTCCTCGATAGCGTCCTGATGAAGCCCCGCCTACTTTATTTGTGAGTAATGAATGGCGTTATATTCAGGTCCAAGTGTAGAGGGGTGGGTCCAGACAGGAACTAGCTTATAGGGCCCTGAATATTGTCTGAGGGGCACAAATTAGAAGCTTTTATTGACCCTTTCTAACTCCATTTAACTACTAAAAATTAAAGTGTATGCAGATGTTAAATTGTGAAATCTGTGGCAACCGGTGGTGGTTAATTTTGACACAAGTCCCGCCTTCAACAAGGCAATCAAAGTTCAGCATTTTAGAGGTGCACTAGGGGTGACCAGTAGTGTTTCAGAAGGGTCTTTGCCTACCCCTGGCTGCTTTTGGCTGCCCTGCCAGTGTGTGATTTTTTACCATCGCTTGCAGGAAAACTTGTCGGTAAAGTCAGTTGAAAAAATTCAGCTGTTTGCGTTAACACATGCAGCTCAATCAAGAATGTTTGGGAGCGTCAGAGTCAGGAGTTTTGTGTATGTGTGAAAACAACTTTAAACAGCGGTTATGTTGCACCCATGAAAAGACCAGGACTCTGTCTTCCGTTTGGCAACTTTATTCTTCCCGGTGCTGTTTTTTTTTTAATGATTATCTTTCTTAAGAAGCATCGGGTCCTTACAACAAAACCTCTCTTGACCACGACCCCGACCATTTACCTGTCACCTCTGCACACAGGCCGATGACGTCATATATCAAAACCTAAAATTAAAATAGTTAATAACAACTTGTGTAAACTAACATGAAATGACAGTACCAGTATGTTTTTTTAATTAACAAATGAAACAAATGTGAAATAATATTATATACAGTACTTTCTAACTTATAGTGTAGTGAGCTTTCTTCTGTCAAATTGAATTGCATACAAATATTTCTAGGTCGCAACAGTTGCAAGTGTCTACCAGTGATAAATAATAATAATAATAATAATAATAATAATAATAATACATTTAATTTGTAACGCACTTCACATTTTTGCAAAAAAATTTCAAAGTGCTACAGAAAGAAAAAAAATATAGAAATAAAAACAAATTTCATCAACTAAGCAACTAACGAAACTAAAAGCACAAGCAGAAGGCTTTGTTAAAAAAGTGGGTTTTTATATCATCATGGCTGTGTAGACTAATGTTCAGACCTTTTTTCTTTAAAGTCTTTCTATGTGATTTTTCACTCTTAAATGTATAAATCAAGTATCTCCTCTGAAAATAACTCTGTGAGTCATGACTGTCTACAATGGGTGTAACACCCGAGTCCCACTGTCTGTGATGTTTTCAGAGTTTTCAGAGTCCTATCTTCACTTTGTTTACATCGCCAGGACGGCCGGCTGACTCCTCCCCTCGTGTATAAAAGTTGTTTAATTGAGGGACTAGAGAAAAGAAGAATAACATACTGTACTCACTGCTTAACTGTGTTTCTAGATCACGCTCATTTCAGGTAAATTTACATGCAGTGTGAAGATACCAGCATAATAAAGATCGCTAGCATTAGCATGCTAACACAACAATGCAGCGCAAGTTGTTTTGGTTTCATGCTGGTGCTCAAGGGCGACATCTGCTGGATCAAAAAATCACAGATAAAGCCTTTAAGGAGACTTTTCTGATACCAGTATCGTGATCCAAACTTTGTTAATTATTCACATCTTTATTAGCCTTTAAAAACAATATTCTCCACTTCACAATGAAGCCTTCAGTCTGAGTAAGGTCTGATACACACCTCCTCCTCTCCAGTCTAACTCTCTCTCTCTCTCGCTCTCTCCTCTCTGAACGCCGAGCAGATTGATGGGGGGAAGGCCCTCGTTTGGACCTGGAGAAAAGTGGCCACTTTAAGAAGAACTGCTACTGTATTTTAAACGCCGCGGGCCGTTAAAGAGACTGATGAGCCTGCTGGTGGAGACGGAGATGGGGGGGACCCTACCTCCCTCGCCCACTTGGAGAACGAGAGAGGAAAAAAGGGGAAGGAGGAGGAGGAGGAGGAGGAGGGAGGAATAAATCTGCGTGGCGGCGAGGAATCGATCGTTTCTCCCTCCCCTTCCCCGCGCTATCTCATCAGCAGGGGCTGTGAGAGGCAGAGCGGTTTAAACGATCCTGACCTTGTCCGACATAAATAGTCAGAAAAGTCCACGGAGCAGATAGCTTTGTGTGAGGATGGGGGGGGGAGGGAGAGGGGGGAGCAAAAAAAAAAGCATTGAGATAAGAAAAGAGGGGGGGGGGGGGGGGGTGAATGAGATAATGTCCCGGCGTTACTACATCAGAGTCCAGCCGCTGCCGTGGGAAACAGCCTCGGCCTATCTTTACCTCTGAACAGAAAAAGAGTTGAAAGAAAAGAAGAAGAAGGGAGGAGGAAGTCATAGCTCTCGTCTCTTCCTGTGATTAACATGAAGATGGATGAAGAAGAAGGAGGAGAAGGAGGAGGAGAAGGAGAAGGAGAAGGAGAAGGAGAAGGAGGAGGAGGAGGAGGAGGAGAAGGAGGAGGAGAAGGAGAAGGAGAAGGAGAAGGAGAAGGAGAAGGAGAAGGAGGAGGAGAAGGAGAAGGAGAAGGAGGAGGAGAAGGAGAAGGAGAAGGAGAAGAAGGAGGAGAAGGAGGAGGAGGAGGAGAAGGAGAAGGAGAAGGAGGAGGAGGAGGAGGAGGAGAAGGAGGAGGAGGAGGAGAAGGAGAAGGAGAAGGAGAAGGAGGAGGAGGAGGAGAAGGAGAAGGAGAAGGAGAAGGAGGAGGAGGAGGAGGAGGAGAAGGAGGAGGAGGAGGAGAAGGAGAAGGAGAAGGAGGAGGAGGAGGAGGAGAAGGAGGAGGAGGAGGAGAAGGAGAAGGAGAAGGAGAAGGAGAAGGAGAAGAAGGAGGAGACGAAGGAGGAGGAGAAGGAGGAGGAGAAGTAGAAGAAGGAGAAGGAGAAGGAGGAGGAGAAGGAAGAGGAGGAGGAGAAGGAGGAGAAGAAGAAGGAGGAGAAGAAGAAGGAGGAGGAGGAGAGGAAGGAGAAGGAGGAAGTCATAGCTCTCGTTTCGTCCTGTGATTAACATGAAGATGGATGGAGGGATGGAGGAAGTCGACTATAGGCAGAAGAAGAAAGGAGAAGAAGAAGAGCTGGTGGAGGAGGAAGTCACAGCTCTCATCTCTCCTCCTGTGATTACGACGCAGACGGATGGAGGGAAGGAGGAAGTCAATTGGCTCCCGTGAAGAAGACGTCGAGTGTTTTAAAGTAGAGAAAGGAGCTCTTTTGTGCGGGCGTCTTTTCTTCTGAGTGTAACGCCGCTGTACCTGACGGCGGTTTGTGCCCCCGGTTAAAGGCAGAAATCTCTGCCTCCATTGTCACCTGCTCCTCTAATCATTTTCCTCCTTCATGCCACAATGGAGGAGGGCGATAACGATAACGAGGTGAAGCTAATACAGAGCAGAGTCTGGGCCCCCCGAACACAATGTTCACATGTCTCCACACACACACACACACACACACACCTTTACACACTCTTTAATGCAGAATCGTATGCACACACACACACTCTCAGTCTTTTTTCTTCAGGCACTCACGCGCGAACGTTTGAGCCATTTCATTTTTCAGGGCGCTCTTGTTACTTTCACAGTTTCATCGTAAAACATCACAGAAGAATGAGAGTGTGTCGTGTTTTCTTCTCTGCTTTGTCAGAAATAGTCGCTTAGCGGTTAATAACCGGCTGCTGGTTTGAATCCGACTGTCTGAATGAATTGGGTCTGCTATAATTTGCATTGTTTATGACAACACTGTAGTCAAGGTGACATCAACAATGCTGAAAGAAGTAAAGCCTCTAAGAGGACGTGGACAGAAAATAATAAAAAATAAAGTGATAATATGAACCTAATAAAGTCTTATTAATGTTAATAAACATCTTATGAATGTTGATAAGTGGTCTATAAACAAGTTTCTTTGTGTTAATTAGTATCTTACAAGCCAATTATAAATTAATTTATAGTTTAATTAACACTCATGAGGTCTTATTCATGTTAATAAACATCTTAATAATGTTTATGACAGTATATAAAGTGTTAATAAGTTTCTAATAAGAGCCTATAAATGTCTTATAAGACATAATAAATGTGTTAATTATGCCTGTATTAACCCTTAAATAGTCTTATTTGTGTTAATAAGAATCTAATAAGGTCTTATTAAGTGCTTATTACCTGTTATTAATGCTTATTACAAGCACCTTAATATAAAGTGTTACCAAATAAAGTTTTAGGTGCACATGGATAAAATGTTTTGAGTGCTGCAGGAACCACCCGGTTCGCAAAAGAACATTTTCCATGAGCACCAGAAAGTTTCTTGCAATCACTAGAAAGTGTTGAGTGTGCAGCACAGAGTTTCTTCCTTTCTGTCTCATGGATGATCTTAACGTTTTGTAAACTGTCTCTGTGAGCCGGAGAGATCTGAAGAGTTTAAAGTGTGCAGATATAATTTCTCAAAAATGTTCCTGTGAGCACAGGAAACTTTGTCTTGAGCAGATCCCTGTTTCTTGTTTTTCTTTTAATAAACTGATAAAAACTAATAAAACTTTTTTAATTTTGAGGTTGAATTTGTTACTTATCAAAGATGACATCGGACGTCGAATAAGTGAAGCCAAAAGCAGACTATGTCCTCTGCTGGTTAGTGAAGTTTTGCAATATGTATTTTTGTCCAATCGATTTAAATTGTCCACATTTGTATCGATATTTAATCACACTACGAGGAGTGTGCGTAGGCTGTAGTCCTCCGAGCGAGCTGAACCAGGAGACCTGTAGCTCCTTTCCCCTCATGTCACTCTCTCTCCCTGATTCCACACTCTCCCCACTGTCCTCTAAATAAAGACAAAAGACAAACAACGCTGAAAACTCTGCTTTGCTTTCCATGTAAAAAACTACATAGAACCTTAAAATTATAACGCAATAGTTTGAGGTTAAAAGAGGTCGAGCTTAGACGTAAAAGGTGATTATTAATTTGCCAGCGAATAAGGAGATTCAGCGGACACAAGAAAGGCTGAATTACTTCTTCTTTTTATTCAAATATATTCTCAAACAAACATCGCGTTTCGCCCGCATGGCTTCATCAGGTCTGTCCAGATGATGCTTCCTGCCTCGCACCACCTTTGTGTGACTTTATTCACTTGTTAACTCGACTTTCCTCGAGCCAAACTACAAATAAAAGCAACAAATTATGACTTAATATCATATTTTTGTCATTGTAATGTGAATGTAAAGGAATGGTTAAAAAGTGCTCCGATGGCAGTCAGCATTCCTTGCAGTTTGTGAACTGGACTTTTCTGTGCAGAATTGACTGGGTTTTTTTTTCTTGTGAGAACAAGACAGAGAAGAAAATTATTGCACAGACACCTTCAGATTTCGCCGTCCTGCCATGAAGCAGAATAAACCTCTGAGCTCTCTGAGCGTGATAAGACACCGGACTTCCCGCTTCCTTTTTTTCCTCCCCGAGACCCTGCACTGACTTTTTTTCCACAAAATAAACATTAAAAAGACAGAAACAAACACACAATCTGCTCTCATCTTTCATAGTTGTGACCTAGACTCTGCAGAAAGTCTCCCCCTCTCCTCCATGTTTCCCTCACCCCTCTCTCACCCTCATCTATGTGATGTTAGGTCTCTGCAGAGCGGGGGGGGGGGGGGGGGGGGGGGGGGGGGGGAGACGAGGAGGCTGCTGCTCTCTGACGGCGTTTATCAGAGTCTGGCATCACTGTAATTTCAGTGTTCAGATGCAATCGCTCCCTTCTCCCCTCAGGAGTAAACAATAACAAGCACAAGCACAATAGACAAACAAGGCCTGCAGGACATGTATGCACACACACACACACACACACACACACACACACACACACACACACACACACACACACACACACACACACACTCTCACAATAATGAATGCAAACCACAAGCAGCTTCTGTCCAGTTTGTATCTTTATTTTTACACTTCTGCAGTGCTTTCATGTGAGAAACCACAACTCCCTCTGCAAAAGAAATCACTGACCTCAGATCAGATATTGAATCAGTATGAAGCTGCTAAGCTAACCACAGCTAAACCCTCTCTCGTGCTGGAGGTGTCACTTTGCTTGAAAACACTCCCTGGCTGCTGCTGTGAAGTTTTGAGTCGGGACTCACAGGCAGGTTGTTGCAAAAAAAAAACGACTGAAACATCTCACATTTCTTATCAAACAGCACCGCCTGGTGGACATTGTTTGAACTGCAAGCCACAAAAATCAGCTGAGAAGAGAGGGAGGCTTTTGTTTTGAAAAGGACAGATTACTTTATGCCTCCTTTTCTGATAAAAAGTGAAAGGTCATCGCCTGCCTCTCTTTCTAGTTCTTTACTGTGTGAAGAAAGTTTTGTTTAAAGGAACTTCAGGGTAAAAGAAGCAGATTTGATTACTTGTTACAGCATCTTTTAGCTGGAGAGAAAAATATTTGTATAAATAAAGACAATTTGAGAACATTTAAGTCACATTTTAGTCACAACATCTGTATTAGAAGAAGGTAGAAACAAACTTATTTTGGAATAAATTTACCAATCTCTGCTCTTGTTTTGTTTTTCTGCTCTCTCTTGTTAAATTGACGTTATGACAGTTTCCTCCCTTTAACAGTTAATCAGCTTTATATGTGTGAGTTTCTAAAAATTAAAACTAAAGTCAGCCAGAACCTTCCTTCAGGAGATTATTACATCACCCACATCAGAGGAATATTTAGTTTCAGATCTCATTCATGTCTCATCTACGGCTCCTTAACAATAAAGACCAGAAAGGAGATTATTTTTCTATTTGCTCACTTAGATACAAACATGACTCTTATATCTAACAGTTGTCTCTTTTCAAGATCATAGCTCAAAGAGAGCGCTGATAGCTTAGCGGTTATGTTGCGCGCCGCATGTACAGAGGTTATATAGTCCTTGACACAACAGCTGTGGGTTCAAATCTGACCTCAGCCTTTCGTTTCATGTCATCCCCCACTCTCTCTACTCCCTTCATTTCCTGTCTGTCTTCAGCTGTTCTATCCACCAAAGGCAAAAAGGCCCAGAAAGTAACTTTAAAGAAAAAGAAATATGAAACTGGTTGCATGAACTGGTTTCGTTTATCCACACAAACTAAGAATTTAAAATGTGAACATAGGGAAGAATCTTTTTGGTTTATTTTTGGGTAAAAAATACGAGTAAAGCATCAGAATTCCTCGTTCTCATTTAAAAGTATTTATTGTGAGGAGACACAGATACATGGACAGTTGAGAGGATGAGGAATCAGTAAGAGGTTTATTTTCTCCTTTATATATTTTACAAATAGAAGCACAAATGTTCATCGACTCTCCACCACACGGGTCTGAAGTACTTTGAAGAGCAGGAGGCAAATGCATACGATGAGTTCAGCCGTTTATCTGCAGAGAGAAGACACAAAGAGAGGTCAGAAAATGAACAGTAACAAGCTGCACATAGACACCTGAATAGAGAAATCTAGACTATAACTGCAGAAAAACGACACTTTATTCTAAAGTCTACCCAGAAGAGCTCCTAACATGACACTCTGCTCTACTGTGTTACCTCCTCTGTTCAAACAAGCTTCAGGTCCTGAGTCGAGCAGAAAGTGAGGATGAGGTCAGAATTAGACATGAGAGGATGTGACAGCTTTTAGAAGACTTAACAAAAAGACATGCATGGTTGAGAGGGGGGAGAGAAGAGGTCTCAAAGGTCAGAGAGAGAGATAATGAGCAGGGTGGGTAAGAGAGGAAAAGTGCTGGGAGGGAGAGACTTACAGAGCAGCGGCTCCAGAGATGATCTCAATGAGCTCCTTGGTGATGACGGCCTGTCTGGTACGGTTGAAAGTGAGGGTCAGCTTGTCAATCATCTCAGCTGGAAAGGAGAAAGCCGTCAAGTCAGTGTCACATTTTAAAACGTTAAAGACTTAAGGAAGGAAAATCCAAGACAGCAGAGAAAATACTGAATCCCAACATGTCAGGACGTAAATATAGAATCTAAATAACCTCTTATTTACTACAGGATGCTTTTTCCTCCCCAAGGATAGTTGCCTTTCTGACCATTGTTTCATCAAATGCTCGAACTTCTCAATCAGGAAGTTTTGCTGTTTATGAATCATCGTTAATTGAAAAAAGAAAAAAAAGATTTGGAGTGTTCTGACAAAAAAGGCTACCTGAAGAAATCAAGAAAATAAATCATGTCCAGCTGAAATATGTTGGTTTTAAAAGTACCGCCTTATTTCTACTTGATCACTGAGGTGGTGAGATATTTGAGTTCGGGAAGTCTTACAGGCGTTCTTGCTGGCGCTGTCCATGGCGGTCATCCTGGCGCTCTGCTCGCTGGTGGAGGACTCCCTCATAGCGAGGTAGATGATGTTGACCATGGCGAACTCCTGGTAGTTCCTCAGCACGTCAGCGTCGATGTCATCATACACGCCCATGCTCTCTGTTAAGAGAAGGAGTAACACATGATGAGAATCTCTGCGGATGAGAGAGCCGAGTGTCCGAGTGAAATGTTTAAAGAAAAAACATAAAAACGGTACCTGCGTTAGCAACGGTGTCATTGGAGAACAGAGGCTTCTGCTCCGCCTTGTATGAGATCACAGACCTGCAGCGGAGAAACACAACAATATTTAAATCATGTGCCTTTTCCTGCTTCTGCAACTTGACGTTTTTTTGGGGGGTTTTTTTAAACACAAATCCAATTAAAGGCTGAAGCGTCGTACCTGAATCTGTTGTAGAAAACGGCTCCCTGGTCGAACTCGTACCCAGAGTTCAGCAGCTCGGTGGCGACGATGGAGGCGTCGCCGAAGCTGGGAGGCTTACGGCCCATCTCCTTACAGTTCAGCAGCATGTGGCTCCCATGAGTTCTGAGGAGAAACGACCAACATCATGTGTGACAAGGCTTCATAGAGGTCGTCACCTGACGGTCTGAGCTCGGCTTCAGTCTAACGAGCGTCGTCAACATTTGCGATACTTCAATGAAATTCCAAAGGGTTCACATACTTTTTCCTGCATCTGTAGTTTGTCATTTTAATGATTGTTAGTATTGAGAAGGACCAAAGCTTTTAAAAAAACTTCTGATCTTCTGTCAAAATTTAAACCAAAAGCTGCCACGAGCAAGCGAGCGAGAGAGAGAGAGAGAGAGAGAGAGAAGATTCTCTGTTTCCTGTCGTACCTGTGCAGAATGCCTCTCAGCTTGTCTCCCACGTTGACCACCATGACCTCCTTGCCGGCACCGGTCAGGATGGCGATCTCGTTCTTGATGGCCTTGGCGATACCGGAGTGGATGGCGCCGCAGAGACCACGGTCGGAGGTCACGCCGATGATCAAGTGCTTGCCGCCTTTGTCCTCCGGGGCTTTGATTTCGGCCTTCTCGTACAGTGCTGGATCGGAGAGAAGACACAGAGGATTCTTAACCGCAGTTTAAAAACACGAACAGGAAGAGGAACGAAACGAGAGGTTTGAACTTACAGAGAGCGCCGGCGCCGTAGACTCTGGCCGGCTTCAGCTGCCTCTCAGCGCGGGCGTACTTGGCGGCGGCCACCATCTTCATGGATTTGGTGATTTTCTGGATGTTTTTGATGGACTTCAACCGGTTCATGGATTTGGTGATTTTCTGGATGTTTTTGATGGACTTCAACCGGATGGTGACTGGAGGAATAAAAGACGCTCAGACTCAAGAGTGGATCAAGAGAAAAAAGTGATGCACGCCTCACAGCTGAGAAGAGGAACAGCTGTGAACTTATTCATGCCCGTCTCAAGCCGATATCACCGTGGAAACGACATCACTTTGACCCCAACATGCCAGACACATGCTTCAAACATACATGTCACTGCTCATGGGCATGTCAAGTAGCTCAAAGCTTCTGGGAGGAGGTTCTTTTACAAGCTGCTTTTAATGTTATCCAGTCTCGTTTATATGACCTTAAATTGGTTTTAAACACATAAAAACCAAGCTCATGGTTTTCCCCTCATACAAAGGCGCTATCACAGAACATTACAAATATTGTAACATCTAAAGAAAACCTACAGAGCAGGTTTTAAACTACAAGTACTTGATCAGGAGCTTTCATTTAAAGCTCATATCACTAAACTTCACATGAAGCTTGGGTTCTTTTTTTAGAAATCGAACCTGCTTCTCTCTCAGGGTCAGAAAGAAACGAGTGACAGCGACCTTCTCGCCCATTCTTGATTATGGGGACGTGCTTTATTTGAGCGCGTCATCCAAATGTCTCAAGTCCTCGGACGCTATTTTTCAATGGGCACTGAGATTTGTCACCGGCTGTACTCGTCTCACCCACCATTGTGAATTTAAATCCAACTTGCCTTCTTTGTGCACGCAGATACGCACATTGGCTGACCCTGATTTATTTTTTTGATTCCTTTATATCTGCGTGCTTTATTGCGGAGAACAAGCAGTCGCTATGCCTTGCGTTCTTGTTCCATCAGTTCCTCGGGTACGGACTGAATTAAAACTCCCTGAACTTACTCCACTTGGAGCTTTGCGTTCTATCCTGAGGGACAGACGGCGTGAGAACACTGCCTGTGTTTTTAAAAATCTTTAAACTGTTGTGTCACAGCTCCCACACTTCTTTTTTTTAATTGAAAACACCGTGTTGTTAATCTGTGCCGTCACTTCATTGTAACTGTTCTTTTGACAATGTGCTGCTGACCTCTTGGCCAGGTCACCCTCGTGATCCTGATCTCAACGGGGTTCTTTTATCTGGTTAAATAAAAAGGTTAATAACACATCAGATCCAAGAGAGGAAGACGCTTTCACATCAAACTTTGCAGCTAAATCATCATTATTATAAATGATATAATAAATCCAGTGTGTTTTGCATCTTAATTTAGATTAAGCCGCAATGTACAAGATTATCAAACACTTCTTCATTTGCATTCCTCATTAACAACATGTTGTTTTCTCCAGTGTGTGAGGAGTGCACTAAAGTACTTACTGTCCTTCAAGGTAGCCATGTTCCTGACCTGCCCACTGTGAACACAAACAGAGAATCAACTTCAAGCTGCACCAAAACATCAACATGCACCACAAGCAACGAGTGGAGCAATAACAGAAGCTCCCATTTAAACTTTACATGAATTAAAACCTGCAGGAAAGTCACCTCCCTGCTGCTCCTTAGCATCTGTTAGCTTCCTGCTCAGTGTGCAGGGAAAAAAGACTGACAGCTCATTCTAGTCTATCACAATGCAATGACTTTGATGTTAAATTTAAGTTAAGTCCTGTCTGTCATTCATTCATTCATTAAGGATTTATTTTAGTCGTTTTATTGACTTGTAATGTCCCACAATGTCAGTGTAGCCACATTAGCTGCAGCGCTGTCAATGAGCTGCAGAGGCCTCCACGTTAGCGTGTCCTTCATTCACTGAACTCCGACAGTAACTGAAGATTATAAAGCCTGTAAAACTTTTATTCTTATCAAACGTCGACGTGAAGTTAGTCAAAGGTGATGTGAAAGCAAAGACTGCGATAAAAGCATTTGAATATCTTTAACTTTACCATTGTGGGGAGAACACCAACGCGCTGGTCCGGGCGAACATGGTTACTCCTATGAAGGTCAGACGCGCAGAAGTGCGCAGGCGCAAGTTAAAGGCAAAATGGAAGGGTTGCTGCCTTCACGGACACCCAGGAAAATCGTACAAATTACATTAAGCGCTTAACTTTTTTTTTTTTCTTTTTTTTTTTTTATTCAGTGCAAAGGGACATCAAAGAAAAAGACAAACAAAGAAAGAAACAAAAACATGCAAAATATAAAGAAAATTAGCAAACAATATAGAAGAAACAAATCAATATACATGGAATACAGTAAGGTGTAATGTGTCAATCAATCTATCTTTGTTTGTATCACTCCAAATAATAACAAATGTTATCTCAAGACACTTTATACAAGAGCAGGTTACTCTTTTTTTATGTTATCTAAATAGACACAACATTAATCAATCACAAGCACATCACTTCTAATATTCAGCAAAGTTACTGTACAAGTAGAAGCGCAATGTGGACAGTAACCATCAGTTAAAACACACAGGCATTTAATCATTCAAACATTTCACAAGCAGCATATTCAGATGACAAAATAGCATGACACAAAGGGTAAATCTGAAGCTTTTTTCAACGAGTCCTTTGAACGCAGCTGCAGTTATCGCGAGGTTTGAGCTCTCGCGGAAGTAGCGTCGGTTGTTCACGGTTGTAGGTAGCCGCAAAACGAGCGGATCTTCCTCATTTTTAATCGATAAATAACAATACTAATAACACGCCGGGATGGGGAAAGCGGATTTTCTGTCCCCAAAGGCCATAGCCAACCGGATCAAATCGAAAGGTCTGCAGAAGTTGCGCTGGTATTGTCAGATGTGTCAGAAACAATGTCGCGATGAGGTAAAGAAGCAGCTTCGCGGAGCAGCACGTTTTCTGTTTGTTGTGTTTTATCTGTGTGTTTAAAAACATGTCGTGTCCACAGAACGGGTTCAAATGTCACTGCATGTCGGAGTCTCACCAGAGACAGCTGCTGCTGGCCTCCGAGGACCCCAACAAGTTCATGGACTATTTCTCTGAGTGAGTCTGAAAACCAGCCGTGACGTCACAGAGAGAGAGAAACATGTTGATGATTTTTATTTAATTTTCTGCTTTTCTTTCTTTCCACCAGTGAGTTTAAGAGTGAGTTCCTGGAGCTGCTCAGGAGACGGTTTGGTGAGTGTTTGTAAAACAGCAGCTTTTAAATAAAGTTGTCAGTTTTAAAAAGCACTACCTGCTTTTTAAAACATCACTGTACATATATAAACACAACTTCAGAAGGTCAACACTTTTATTTTTTATATTCAGGTTTAATTAAAGATTGTTTGTCCTCAACTGTTTATAGGTTCTTGTTTAAATCTCACATATATTTTTATGTACATTTCTTGTATAAATCTATTTTTAATTGCACAATTTAAGTTTGATTCATCTAGGGGGATTCTTTAAATCTTTTTTTCAGGTTAATATATATGTACGGGAGGGGGGGGGGCGTCGGTTTTGTGGTTAATTTGTAACAAATGTTTCATGTCATGTCTTTGTAACCTGCTACTGGATGCTTTGAATTTCCCTCAGGATCAGTAAAGTATCTATCTATCTATCTATCTATCTCTCTCTCTCTCTATCTCTCTATCTGTCTGTCTGTCTGTCTGTCTATCTGTCATGATGTCAGAGTTATACAATTTAATAGGCTGCAAGTTAAAATAAAAGGATATTGATACCTGATTTGGTTACCAAGGCAACAAAAATAGAAGTCGTATGCATCCACTATGGGGAACTTTCTTGTTTTCAATTAGCAAAAGATTGGTACCATAACGTGGCCAACTTTTTTTTTTAAATGTAAACAGCGGGTGGAGTGTGCTTTACATTCCTCTCCTAATTTAAGCGCCTCTCTTAGAAATAGACGTCTTTCTTTAAAGCTTCACTTTAAACTTTTCAATACTGTTCATCAATAAAACATTGGAGGTTGTATCGTTTTAAAATCGGGGTTTTTAAAACAGGATGATGGTATTGAGAATTTTGCCATTTTTTTGTATTTGTATTTGAATATATATATTTTGTATTCTTTATATTATTATTATTGTTGTATTATTTGTATTCTTTTTTTGTATTTGAATACATATATTTTTTGTATTTGAATTTTGTATTCAAAGAAGTATCATAGTATTGATAATTTTGCCATCCTTTCTTTTCAGTAGCATCACTTTGTTCTTTGTTTTTTCTCCTGCAGGGACAAAGCGCGTTCACAACAACATCATCTACAACGAATACATCAGCGACCGAGAGCACGTCCACATGAACTCGACGCAGTGGGAGACTCTCACCGACTTCACCAAGTGGCTCGGCAGAGAAGGTAAACTGCACATGGTGGATCGTTTATGTTGTCTCTGTTTCTCCATAAGCTCCACCTGCACACCTTCTCTTATAGTGTAAACCAGAACGTCATCTTCTTATAGTAAAAGCTGCTAACCGTTACGCGGTTAGATCGAAGCTACTCAAAAGTTTAAGATGAAGCCTCAAACATCTGCTACCCAAAAAAGAAATCCTAAATATACAAAATAAAATACAATTTAAGCTCGAGGTGTCAGACTTGTGCTCGACGCTCCTCCTGTTAGGTTTCTGCAAAGTGGACGAGACCCCCAAAGGCTGGTACATCCAGTACATCGACCGCGACCCCGAGACCATCCGCCACCAAGAGGAGCAGGCGAGGAGGAAGAAGCAGGAGCTGGACGACGAGGAGCGGAGCGCCAAGTTCATCGAGGAGCAGGTCCGCAGAGGCCGCGACAGCAAGGAGACGGAGGTGAGTTGAGACGGACCAAAGCTCTGAAAACAACTTTTGTTTCATCAAAATAATGATCGACAATGACTCAAATCAATGAATTTTACCTCACAGGAAACTCCAGTTTACACAGAGCTGATACGTGAGAGTGAAGAAGAAAAAAGTAAGTAATGACTGTCCTTTAATTATTATTAAAACTGTTTTTACATTTTGTTTAAAAAATGTTTAAGCAGACATAAATCAAACTGATATATTGAAGTAGAATGTCGTAGTTTTTAGGTAAAAGGACAGCCATATTTGATGTTTTTTTATCCTCTTTTTTTTTAAGTTTAAGTCATGAGAACGGTTATTCTGATACATTTGTAGACCAAAAGTTAGTTTGTGTCTGATGCATTTCTCTCCACTTTCCGTTTGCCTGCAGTTGCATTCAACCTCGGAGCTTCTTCATCGACAGCCGGTTCCTCCAAATCGAGGTATGGATGAGCATGTGGTTGGATTCTTCTCTCGCAGGTTTGATTCTATTTAAATTTTGTCTTAAAGGTGATCGTGTCTTCTTTTAGTTCTGTCCTGGGTGCCAGCGCTCTCAAAGCATCCACATCCTCCACCAAGAGGAAAGACCCGTCCTCAGGGTCGGACTCCAGCAGGGCGGAGAAGAAGAAGAAATCTGCCCTGGAGGAAATTAAGGAGGTGCTGACACCCTTTCCTTTTTAAAAAAAAAAAAAAAAGGTATCTTTTATTTATGTCTATCTGTTGTGTACTGAAAAGTGACTCCATTGTGTTTCAGATGGAGGAGAAGAGGAGGATGAAGCAGTCGGTCAGGACAGATTACTGGCTGCGGCCAGACATCGTGGTCAAAGTCGTCACCAAGAGGCTGGGAGAGAAGTACCACAAGAAGAAGGCCGTCGTCATGGTAACAAGGCTTTGCTGTTCACTTTTGTACTCTCTCAGCCAAAAAAAAAAAAAAAAAGATGTGTCGCTTATAGTCGTGGATCTTGTTTCTGTAGGAGGTGAAAGACCGATACGGAGCCGTGGTGAAAATGGTCGACTCCGGGGACAAACTCAAGCTGGACCAGAATCACGTCGAGACCGTCATACCCGCACCGGGTGAGCCACCTAAACCCTCATAACCATGCGGGGAGAAAAAAAAGTCAATTGAGTAAAGTAGCGCAAGTCTAACTTTTTTTATAGCCTGAGGTTGAGGGTTGTCGTCTTCTTTCCTCTTCCTGCAGGTAAACGCGTTGTGATTCTGAACGGACCACACAGAGACACAGAGGCGGTGCTGGAGGGAATCGACGAGAAGAACTTCAGTGCTTCACTCACACTCGACTCTGTAAGTATCCATAACTTCAGGCTGTTCTCCAGACCTTTAAAAAGTGAACATGCTATTCATTGGCTAGCGGGTACTTCTTGTAAACTTGCTCAAATGCCTTCTGTGAATTCTCGTACATAGTGTATATTGCATGTTTATTTGTTGAATCCAGTACCTTCTGAATGTTGCAGCTGCAGCCATGTTGACAGTTTCTCCCTCTCTGGTCTGCAGGGTCAGCAGAAAGGGAAGAGAGTGGACATCGCCTATGAAGATTTCTCAAAATTGGCCTAAAAAAACCAAAACCTGTTTTTGATTTCAGGCAGCCGCTTGGCTGAAGGACTCTACTGTGTCAGAGTTGACTTCCCCCTGTACTCACCTGTACATATTATACATATCCCACAATGCAACACCAGCAAGGTAAAATGAATTGAGAGAGCGGTGTGTTCAACTTGTGTTTTTTTTATTTTGTATCAAGTTGATCTTAAATTTGTAGATGTACATTTTCTCCAAATAAATTGATGCAAAGTGACTTCTGCGGATGTTTTGGAAAAACATAAACAGGAAAGAAACATTTATTATTATTTTAAAAAGAAACTGATTCCAGGAAATGTAGACGCACACACCTCCTTTTTTTTTTCCATTTTTTAAGGTAAATGACGGATGGGATTAATCGCAGCAAATAATACTCGAACATCTCTTGGAGCTGCTCAGTGCGTCTGCAGGAAGCTGTTGAGATTGGGGACGATGTAGTCAGTGTAGTGGCCGTCGATGAAGCCCTTCCCGCTGTTGTGAATGAACCAGCAGTAGACATTTGAGCCGTGCTTCTTATCCAACCTGTAGTCCTTCTGCCAGCCCCTGAAACACACACAAACAAGTTAACGGTTTGAATCAAACAGTCAAGCAGAAAGGTCTTTGTACGCGAGGTGAAACGTACCTGGTGACTTGCAGCCTGTTGCCCTTCACATCCATGGTGGCCTCCCTCTTCAGAGGGTCGACTCCTTCATGAAAGTTAAACACGTTTAGCTCCGGCTCTCTGTGAAACTGTCCTGTTGGGAGTATAGCGGACATTTTTAGCAAATATGCAAATTATCAAGCCTCATTGTCGGCCCTGACAGGACACACTATTGACTGTCTAAATCCAGCGGGTTTTCTCTGGACTTGGAAAATCTGCATTTAGCTTTTTTGCTCTAAAAACGAGAAATAATTTATCACACACTCTTTTTTCTCTTGGATAAATTAAGATAATGATCTCAAACCTCTTTACAGCAGTGTGCGATTGTTACTGAGAATCATCCTGACCTGTCTTGTGTTGTTTCATTTAAATCTTGACGTTATTGTAAATGAGGGAAACCTCAATAAAAGGTTTGATATGATATGACAGTAAATATGTATTTTTTACAGCCACTGCCTAGCCAGCGTTGCAGTACCACTTACAGCCACTAGGGGGCTTAATAACTATTTTAAGTTTTTTACTTGACACAATTTTTTTGTACTTATGACATCAGCAGCTGCTCAGAAAACATACCTATGAGTCCATGGACCAGAGGGGAGTACTGGTTGTCGTTGGGAATGTAGATACCGAGGAAGTCAACGCTAATTGGATTTTTCTTCCACACTCGGTGTAGTAACACCATCATCTGGATGTTATTGTTTATCACGATGGAAACATGGGAGTTCTTTACGATAGAAATCCGCACACTGAAACACAGAAACATGAAGAAATTAGCCTGATGTCACGTAGTAAAAAGAAAAGCGTTGTGCTATCAAAAAGCAGAACGAGGTGTTACCCGTCCTGTCTGATTTCAGCTGTTGCCCCCCAAGTGAAGGAGTGGTTGTTCCTGCCGTCAGTCATGGTGATGCTGTCGGTGCCGATGGTCACACTGACTCCATCGGGCTGATAGTACACTAAGATGGTGCCGAAGTAGGTGTTCAGTTTGTTCTTTTTCATCTGCTTTGAGCCAACGAGCTGACCATTTACCAGCAAACCTTCAAGACAGAAGAGACGGTTAAAGAGGAGGGGCAACATATCACAAACAATGTTATGCTTTTTTGGAAATTCCAGCAGCAAGAATTAAGAAAAAAATGTGAAAAGTGAAATTAATAATATCAAAATTTTTCTTTAGATAATTATTATTGAGCATCTTATGTCGTCTGAGTGTTGATTTTCAATAACAGAATATACACAAATTGTTCAATAAAAGGTTGATAGTGACATATTTGGAGAAATATTCCTGTTAACTTTATAGCCAAGTGTAAGAGGAGATGTTTGATACCTCACTTGAATATGTCATTCAAATATGAAGCTACAGCAAGGGGCTGGTTAGATTATAGCTTAGCATAAGGATTGAAAGAGGAAAAACAGCAAACCAGCATTTCTATAGTTCTCTATTATGTCTTTTTTATATAAGTACAAAAAAAAGTCTTGAAAACATACAATTGTGGTTTTAAGTAGTCCTTTAAATTAGAAAAAAGGAACGTTTTGGTATCTGAACAAAACATCTTCTGGAAAAGTTACTTAAAACCATTCAGGAGGAGCTGGAAAACATGTCGCTGGAATACAACATCTTTGCTATACTCTGTTATGTTTTCTGTCATTAAATAAAATGGCTTAACAGATATTTAACAAGTAGAGAGTAGTACCTGTTCCAGGGTCAGACACCAGGTTAAGTATGTGACCAGGTTTGGAGTCGATGTTGAAGCACACGTACGTGTCACTTATAGGCAGGTGGACGATGAAGTGAGGGTCGTTGTCCACTGATTGAGAAGACGATAATTACACATAGAGGGTAATGCTTACTTTTAACTCTGCGGCTTAAAAAATCTACGGGTATAAACATTTTTACCTAAGGTGACCTTGTGAGGTACTGTTTGCTCCTCGGGACCCTTGGCGGCTTCACTCGGGGGAGCCGGTGTGGGCATCTGGACCCAGGGTGGAGGCTCGTAGACGACACGGACTGGAGCCAGATTAGAGGACGCTGATCCTCCTGGTCCTCCTCCCATTCCTACATACATGACAAAGAGTGACAGGTAAATTCACTTTGATTGATTCATCTCAAATTTGTCTCGTACCCAGATGATTATGTTTTTATTTTTTTCAGACTTTATCAGTTAATCAAACTGGACTTGGATTCAGGCTTTTGACCTACAATGGTGAATGTGTTTTCTCTACATTTGCCTCCATGAATCCTTTGGCGTACCTGAGCAGCAGCCATGTTTAGGGTCTTTGGGGAAGTCAGCCAGCAGCCTCTCTGTGGCGTCCTCGCTCTCCACCAACATGGCGGTGAGAGGAGTGACGAACTGATGCTCCACAGCCAGCGCCATGATCCGCTGTGTGATCTTCCTCTTCTTAACAGCGGTCGGAGCCAAAGACCTTCAGAAGAGCAATAACCCCGTCAAACACAGACAAATTCTGATCTGATTTAGTTTAAGGCTTAATTTACTCATCTCTGTTACCTTTCAGAGATCAGCTGTTTCACAGTGATGTAGGCCCACAGCTGCTTTGCAAAGCCGGTGAACGAGTGCTGCTGCTTAGCCAGCTCCTGGTCCAGCACCAAGGTGTCGGCCTCTGTCTCCAGGGTGATGTCAAGGCGGGCCTGCAGCAGGAAAAGAGGCTGGTAGTACTACTGCAAGGTGTAGGGATTCATTCCTGTTGCAGATTTTGACAGATTTGTTCATTCTACTCACGGCAGATGCGGTGGTGAAGCTGGTCAGGGTGTTGCTGTCGGACGGGAGCACCTTTCCAGCCACCACTATCTCCGAGCCGCTGAAGTATTTGTCGAAGCTGTTCTGGGTAACGTCGGACACGGTGTCTTCTGGGAACTGAACGGTGATTCGTCTCAGCAGAGGAGAGGAGACCTGGCTGTAAAATGTCTGCAAGGAAAAAGAAGGAAGTTGAAAAATCAAGAATTCCAGCATGTCACCAAAACCTTTTAAAATGAAGCATCAAAATCTCATGAGACAAGAACTGGAAAAGATATTCTTTAATTTCAAGACCAATGCTCTAAATGGTATCATAAAAATGGCAAATAGTCCAAATTCTCCAAATAGTTCAATGAAAACATCTAAGTGAGTTCAGTCTTGATGGTGTGTCGTCGTACCCTGAGCTGTTCTGCAGCGTCATGGTTAGCGTAGATCCTCTGAGCCATGCCCCTGTTCTCCATGGCGATCCGCTCCAGGAAGTCATAATCCACGTCAAAGCCGATACCCAATGAGAAGAGAGAGTACTCCTCCCTCATCACACGCTTCACGTTCTTCTGGATTGCGCTGAGCTTGATCTCGCCTGCAATATATATGAATCATGTTATCAGCTAAAGAGTTAGCAACTTGTTTTATCTATCATGCCAAATTATAAGTTTGTCCTTTTGATTGTCTATTTATTTGATTCTGTTTCTTTTTTTTTATGTCTAATTTTAGGGGGCAAAAGTCTGCTGACTGCAAAAGGGAGACACAATTGATTTGTCTGTAATTTTCCAGAAAAGGAAGGTTTTGTAGATAGATAGAAGGCTACTGGATCCGTTGGGCAGTCTTACCCACAGTGGGGTCTCCATCAGACACCAGAATGATCATAGAGACAGACCGAGGGTCGATGAGCCCCTGATTGGACGCCTTCACCAGCATCTGAACCGCCCTCATCAGTGCCTCGTTAATGTTGGTACCTGGAGTCAAGGATCAGTAAAACATTGTCATCAACTGTTTAGCAGCGTTCTTGATTGAGTACTTAAGTAAGATGCTTCTTTTACCTCCGTTGGGTTTGATGTTCTGGACATATTTCTTGGCATCCGCAACCTGAATGGAGGATCCGTGGACTAGCTCCTCGTTCCAGCAGCGCACGTTGTGGTTGAAGTCAATGATGCTGAATTGATCATCAATGGTCAGGTCATCCAATATAGCCTTCATGGCCTCCACTGTCTGGGAGAGAGGATTGGTATTTGAATTTGGCTTGTTTGGCTTGTTGTACCCATCCAGTTTCTAAAAAATGTAGTACGGGAGGTAGAGCCTTTTAATTTTTAAGCTCCTCCCCTTTGGGTTCAACTATCTGTTTGGGTCCAGGAGGCAGACGGCCCTCTTTAGTTTCAAGGAATGGGCTTCAAACGTTCCTTTTTGATTAAGCTTATATAGTGCTGGCTCAGACGTGGCTTAGAACAGCTGCAATAGTCTTAGACTGCCAGGGGACTTGAAACTCTGAGCCCCTCTATACCTCTCCCTCTCAAGTTGTTTGTTTCCATATCCTGTTAATGCATGTAGGAAATGTTCACTTCTGCTGTCCCCGAATACTTTCTCAAAGTAAAATTTGTAAAATTTCAAGTGACTCTACTGTGGCACCATCAACCAGTTTGGGTTCTGCAGGCAGAAATCCTCTCTGCCTTTAAGTGTACTCCTAGAGCTTCCCTTTTTTGACAACTTGTAGTAAGAGCTTGCTCCGGCTTGCCTTTGAACAGCTTCTAGTTATGCTGCCATAAACTAGGAGATATTGGAGACTTGATTGAATGAGATTCATTCTGCAGAATGACCACAAGGTGGGAGTGTTTTACAAAGGAGTAGAGAGTAGGGGGGAAGGTTGGATCGGTCAAAGTGCACAAAACTTCAATTGTGTAAACAAAAACAAATCCCTTACTTGCTTCATCTTGACTCCCCACATGGATCCGCTGACATCAATGACAAACACTATGTTTTTAGGGAGAGGAGAGAGGTTGGTAGGAGCAAAGAATTGAACAAAGTGTCCGTCTGAGACCTGGAAGACAACAATGAAGACTTGACTCATTATCTGCAAACTGTTTTAAACTTTCTATCAAAAATAAAGTTACTAGACCTTAAAGAGAACAGTTAGATAAGTATGTGTGATACCTGTAATTCCCCGGCATTGCTCTCTCTGTTGACATCATATCTTACAGTGAAGGCGCCGTCTATAGCGCTGTCTGTGCAGTTGTCACACTTTCTCTGCTGCTGCAGGTTTGGTTTGAAGGCAATATGAGCCTGCAGAAACAGATACAGAGCATTTTATGTTTGGTTAGATGTCCAGACGTCTGTACATCACATATAAAAAAGACAAGACTCACTGTAAAGTGTCTTTTTCATTTTCAGAATAAAGCTAAAGTATAAAGGGAAAAAATGTTTTTCTTGGCATTTTGAGAATAAGTTTGAGTAGCTCAGAACAAATTCTAAATGTTTTTTAATGGTTTATTTTATGGGGCTGGTTTCCAGGGTCCGAAATCCAGGACATACGATTGTGGAAAGACATGCGGAAGGAAGCCATAGGCCAGATTTGAACCTGGGATGCCTGATTGGAGGACTATAGCCTCTGTACATGGGGCGCCTGCACTAACCACTAAACTATCGGCCAGTTCAGGTTCTCTGCAAAAAAATCCCAACAGGTATCTCTATAAAAATTACTTGAAAACGTTGTGGATGTCTAGAGGTTTTCCAGTCTTACCTTTTCTTTTGTTTGTGTCACTTTGATCAGGTTTGCAAAATTCTCTCCGATGGTGCTCGGTACGGTTACTCCGGAAATTCCTTTTGGCTCATAGATGTACACATCCACCTGTGACGAGACCAGGTATAAGTGGACAATTGTAGGAACAAAAGTGTGGCTTAAAAAAAAAAAAAAAAAAGAAATGTCATGATGTGGTCACCTGGAACTGAGGCACCAGTCTCCCGGGCTGCAGGAATAGCGAGTGCTCGTAGAAGCCCAGCCTCCTGTGCATCATCTCCTGGTAGTGGAGCTCGAACTCGATGTTACTGCCCGGGGGAACATGGACCTCGGTCTTAAAGGTCTCTAAATCCTGGGAGTTCGACCTGTGAAGCAGAGAGGTTACAGTATGAAGGTACTGAGATTTTTTACAGAAGGAGGAAATCCAGGAGGGCCTTCTGGTACCTGACGATCCCGGCTGCCTTGCCTCTGGCTCTGGCCTGGGCGTAAAGGTTCCTCGCCACTGTCTTCTCCTTCACTGAGCCCACAAATGTAATCCCGTTCACATTCCTGCGACGAAAAAGAGAGTGCATGTAGTGATTAAAAAAAACTACTTGAAATATATTTTGAATGGTGTGAAGCTGGTCTCACATGGTGAAGTTGGATATGAAAGCTGTTTTGGGGATCTGGACGTTGAAGCCGATGCTTTGAGCTTTGGAGCCCGAGTTGACCACGGAGCTCCTGACGGTGGTGTGGGCGAAGCGCGACGTGATGCGGCTCTCCACCTTGTAGCTCTTGACGGTGATGTCATCTCCACGGATGGCCTTGAGTAGGAAAACACAAGGTACAAGACAGTTTTCATTCAAGCACCTCTCTTTATTGGAATTCGAAAACAGGCCGTTTGGAGATTTTCCCTTTATGGCATCACAAAGGGCAGTAGCCCCTCCCCCAGGTGGGTGACACTCCCACAGCTAGGTGTTTGTTCTGCCCTCTGAGTCTGCCTTCTCACCATAAACAATAGGACATGGAGCGAGAAAGCACCGAGTACACCCAAGACCTTCCAGAGAGGGGGCGTGGTCAGACACAGCTCATTTACATATTTAAAGGTACAGACACAGAAACAGCCTGTTCTGAGCAGGGCTGAAATAGAGGGGTTTATAGGCATGATCAAATACAGGAACAGAATGGATTTAGAACAAGAAACTTCACACACATGTTTTGAGGAGCTCTGAGACTTATTTGAAATTGTTGAAAAGGAGGATTGTATGTGACCTTTAACATAAAAATGGATACTGCTCTTATTATTGAAGGCTAGCGCTGCTTAGCATAAAGGCTGGATAGACAGAAGAAGCAAGACTTGTTCAAAACTTAGCAAGACTTGGTAACAAGACTTGTTCAAAACTTTGTCTACAGCACGTCAGCTTTGTGCTGGGTAGTTTTCACCTCTCTGTCAGCGCGTATTGTAAATTAAATAGGAAAGATCTCATGATGGTTTACCGTTTAAATAAGGACAACTTTACATAGAGAAAGACGGCCAAGAATGGAGGCATGGCAGGATTAGTACAGAATAAAGTCAATAACCCATCAGTCACGAGAATCTCTTCAAACAGCTGAATATTGACCGTTAGATAAGAGTCAACTCTGTCACAGTGTAGAGGCTCCAACAACAAGAGGAGAGTCATACCTCAAAGTCTTCCTGCTCCTCGCTGGTCAATATCGCTCTCTGAAAACACACAGGAACACATCAAAAAAAACATTTCCAAACTGTTTTAATCGACAATCAGAGATAAAATGATTAATAAAATAAACAGTTATTAACAATCAGAGGCAGAGTGGGGTTGTTTGATAAAGCTTGGACAGGTATTTTTTTCGATCGATGGACGTCTGCAGTTATTGCAACACCAAAAACCCACTGCTCATGCTCATCATCACACTATAAAAGGTTGAACATGTCGGGTTAGTGTGTAAAAGATCTCACCTTGTTTCTCTCATAATGATCATGAACATGTGTCTGGAGGAGAAAACAAAAATGTGATCAAAGGACGATTTAAACTTTAGACTTTCTGAGTGAAGGAAGGTAAAGAAATAGTAAAGTTATCTGCTAAATTAAAGAAACATTTAATTTATTTTCATGTGATTTCACAATAAGTCATGTCTTTTTTTTTTAAATATTTATCTTTCAGAGATGTACAGATGAGTTTTAGAGGCCAATGGTCAGGGCAGGTGATTCTTAAAGAAACTGGATGTCCAAATATGGTCGTAATAATGATGGAAATCTGACTTTGCCTCAACCAGCCTGAGCAGAATAATTTAGACTTAGATAACTTTATTCATCCCAGAGGGTAATGCGGTTCCACAGTCCACCCAGACCATGCAAACATTCACAAACAAACAACAGATGGAGTTTATCAGCTCGTGATACTCTCGTGTGGTCTCTTTGGGCAATGACACCCACAAGGGCCAGATGAAAAGCACGATTTAAAGGACAACAGTAATAAATACATAAGACAATAAATACATAACCAAGACATCACACTGAAGGCTACATTCAAGGAATTTATTTAATAAACGTGGTTTTGTTTTTCTTTAGTGTAGTTTCTTTACTGTTTCATTTAAAATCTTAACATTTGAACAAACATGATCATTAAAAAAATCAAAATTGGCAAATATTACCTTTGGTGAGTAAAAAAGTTCAAATGTTTGAGAAATAATTCAATTGTTTTTTTAAATGTTTCAATATTTCTAACGTGATACAGAACTCACGTGTGATGAAAAACGTTTGAAATGAGGAAAACATTTTTTTGCTTTTTTTCTGTATTTAGTTAAATTCTCTTTAATAAAAACACATAAAAATCAATGATGTTTAAAAGGAAGTAATGGTTCTTTTTCACTGGTTAAATTTAATCCAGATATAATTTGCTTAATGCATCGATAACATCAGATTTTAAACGTTTCTTGCATCAAATAAAAACACAGCTTTTTTTGATCGGTACACTCATTTGATGAGGCTCTCACAGTAAACAGTGGGTTACGTTGTATTCTGTTAATAAAAAGCTGCACAAACAGAGATTTTCATAGATATAATCCTCAGACTCACCAGCTCGTCCTCCCATTCTCCGTCGATCACAAACTCAAAGCAGCGGCCCTCGTGGAGCAGCAGGAGCCCCAGAAGCAGCAGCAGCAGACGCCTCATGTTTCCCGTCCTGTGGGCTCAAACACACACTCCCTCACGCGCACACACACATATATATATATTTAAAAGCAATACAAAACACAGCTGCTGGGACACACACACAGACGGTCCTTCTGCAGGGAGCTGAGCTGAAAACTGAAGGTTAAAATCCACTGAACTGATTGACTTCAGCCCCAGTCAATATTTGTTGTGTTTCATGAGAGGAGAAGGAAACTTTGAAACTTGACCTGCAGAGTGGGCCGGGTAAACAAGGACTCATTTAGAGATTAAAACACATCAAACACACACACACACACACACACACTGATCATAGATCTGGTGCTCTGATATAAAAGTCACGAACTCAACATCATGCAGGACTCTCAGATAAATGTATTTATTTATTATTTTAAAAAAAGAAACTATCTTTTAAAAACCGGGTGCAAAGAGACACATAAAGAACATTTACATGGCATATTTTTAAAGTTTACACAAGCAAGATGTAAAGTTGCCCTGTGGCCACAAGATGGCACCAAAGTTGCTCTACCCGTCTTCATGTCTTCTCTGCTGGATTGTAAAGCAAAGAGGGGATTTTTAGTTTTTAGGGAAACAGGTGTTTTTAAAAATGTGTTTTGTCACCAGTAAGTGAAAAGTTACATGCTGTCAAAACAAACTGGACAAGGCAAAACGCCATGCTATCTGTGAGTAGTTACACACACTAAGATTTTTTTCTCATAGTCCACTGCACAGCTCCTACATTGCACATTTTGTACATTTTGTGTTTTGTATTTTTATATATATATTTTATATTTTACATTTTTAAATTCTATTTTATATATTGTAATAGCTTCTTATTCTGTATTATTTAAGTTGTTGCTAATTCTGCTTTATTTCCCAAAAGTCAAATTCCTTGTATGTGTAAATGTACTTGGCAATAAACCCTGATTCTGATTCTGATTCTGATTCTGATTTAGATTGAATAAATGACTTATTTAAGAAGGGCATCTCTGCAGAGCTAAGATTTTGAATGGGCCAGGTAGTTGTCAATTGGGGGCGGCTGTGGGTCTGTGGTAGAGTCATCTCTCAACCGGAAGGTCGAGGGTTCGACCCCCAGTTCCTGCCAGTCAGTCTCTACCATCAGTGTGTGAATGTGTAGGTCTGACCTGCGGGACTAGAAAAAGCTCAACTCCATTTATAGATATATTTCTAAAGAAGCTAAAGTACCTCTGTCAATCAAAAACACATTTTACTGTCGACTTGATTTATTGGGAGATAACTGAAAGGCTGCAATTGGCCCAAATAAAAATAAATGATTGACAGTTAACCGAACCTCTCAAGACCGCTGTCTGCAGACACACAGTCTTGAAAGAATTGGATCATAATTTGTTAAATTAAAGAAAAAAGAAAATGAAAAAAAATCATTACAGCCACCTAGTGGTGACTACTAGTATAATGTTGGGAAGTTTTCCCTTTATTTATGGTGTCATTTTTAGTCACTTTAAAAATGCAGACATTTAAAAAAGATGGTCATTTTTTTTATCGTCGTTTTATGTTGTGTAACTTTTTCCCGGGTTTTATTGGTTGATTTCTATATATGATATATCCACTGCCAGTTTTTGGCTATGTGAGGCATTTTGGGCTGCATGGTTGTAGGAAAGGGGCTTCATACAAAAGTGTTATTAAAATCTCCAAAAGCAAATACATTTACTTTAAAACCATGTAATCATGCTCTCTGCAAAATCTCGGACACTCCCTGAACGCATCAGCAGCTCTTAATTGTCACCCACTCGGGTCTGAACACTCTGCATCTCTCTCCTCCAGTCTGTGGGCGTTTTTTTTTATCTCCGCCACACCGTCTCTCTCTCTCTCTCTCTCTCTCTCTCTCTCTCTCTCTCTCTCTCCCTCTCTCTCTCTCTCTCTCTGCCTCACCCACCCGGTCACTCTGATCACGGACTGTCAGAGACGTCGCGCTGCTGGAAATGAGAATGATAATGTCCATTTTATCATTTTGAAGTTCTACTGGAGAAGGATTACAAAGATGCTGCTGTTTGCTTTACTTGTTTGTTTCAGCCCGAACGTACTGGGACAACTGGAGGAATCCCAGTTCGGAGATGAGATCGATATCGACCTTGCAGATTTTGATTTAGACATTGTAAGACATTGTAAGAGATGTGATTTATTTTTGTATGTTTGAGTTCCCTTTTTTTTTTTTTATTCTTTATTTTTTTGTGTACACAGGCTCCACGCAGGGTCCCACGGCAGGTGAAAACCATTCTCAGCAAGGTAAAGTCGAATTCAATGCACAAATATGAAGATATTAATATATGTTATTACAATATTTATCTTATTTGTTCCTAAATTTGAAGGAAAATAGAAAATATCGTCATGATGAGTCTTAGCCAGGTGATAATTTGGCACAGTGGGTAAATACTGACGCCTTTTTCTGTCAATAATGAAACCTTTTAAGAGGTGTTTAAAGAGAGCTGGTATCCCTGGTATGTAGAAAACATCTGATTTTAACAGAACTGTATATTTCAAATAGTGACCTAGAATGCATGACCTAGTTTGAAGTTATTTACAAGCACATTTTGTCATCCTAAAGTTGTGCGCTTTGGGCGTGACGCACCGGAGATCAGCCAAGCGCGCAGATGTGCCAAAGTATCTGTAATGCACTGACTGCACTGAGCTCATGGGGAATCATTTCTCTGCTTGTGTTTTGTTATTTTAACTGTTTGGGAATTCAGTTTTACTCGGAATATCAAAAAATAAACAAGTGATAGAGCTCAATATGCTCAATATGGGCTGCGTAAAAACGGTGCCAAAAATGGCGTTCCTGAACAACCAGCTTGACATGAAGGTGATCTAACGGTGCAGGTGTTTCTGTATGAATGTTTTTTTTTTTTTTTTTTGTAGGAGACTAAACCTCACATCCAGGAGCTCTCCATCAAGACCACCATCATCTCGCGCTACGCCTTCACAGCGGTGTACTGCGCCATGCTGAACCGGCACACCGCCGCCACAGAGGGCGTCTTCCAGTTTCAGATCCCCAGCGGAGCTTACGTCTCCAACTTCACCATGTAAGAGTCTCACAGCAGGTCACATCATAGCAGCGGACCTAATAATTAAAAGAAGATGGTCACTGCGTCATCAGGATACACATTTTGGATTTTTACTAACTCTGGGATCACCTGGAAATCTGGAATACTTTTTTTTAACATAAATTAGTGGAAACCTTCAGAAGATGAAAATGATCTGTTCAATCTGCTAAGAAAAAATATACAACATTTTGCAAAAATCAAACACCAAATGGTATGGCCAAAATAAAAATAAAAACAGCCATTAACCAACCAGGATGATCCTCTCATTTTACAAAATCTAACTTTAATGGAGGACTATGTGTGCTTAAATGATCTTTTTTTCTGAATATTTTGACCCAGCTGAGGAGCCCGAAATCCTTCAGTTGATAATAAGTCACCAAAGAACTTGAAGAAGATTTTCAAGGACAGTTAAGTGGCATAACTCTACAACAGCAATTTGCCACTTTTGTGACCTTTAAAATGAAGCCATGCGCTCTTGTCACTCTTCATTTGACCTCAGTGTTGACAGAAGTTGTGTTTAGGGAGCGCTCTGGGGTCAAATAATCAGAAGAATGTTTTACCATAAGAGAAAAAACCAGAGATTCAGAATAAAAAGGAAAATGGCTGAAAACATAAACACACTCATGTCACAGATGTGCACATTTTCTCCCTCGGGTCCCTTCAATCATCTTGTGACCTTTTTGTTTCTATCTTATGACCTCCATGTCGGCAAACACTGCTCACTGGTTACTACTTAAATTGGTCCTCTTTGTTGTTCTTGTGCTGCCACAAATTGTTGTTATCAGTAAAGTTTGACACATTTTTAATAAATAACAATTTCATTTAGAGTTTTGAAGAGCGTATCATAAAAATGGAAAGATGGAAAAAATGGAAAGAAAGAAATCAAGTTATGCAATGCCGGATATCTTACTGAGAGACTTAATCACCTCATCAGCTGAAAGTTTAGCAACAAACAACTTAACAATGCAACATGACATCATCATCCTGGCACTTTTTTTTTTTTATCAGTCTGCTCACAGAAATAATTCAACAGAGGAGATTAGGAAGTTTTAAAAGGTAGGATTGGCTGGAAGGATTTATGATGACTCCATTGCTATGGAAACGTTAATGAGGAGCCAAGGAAGGGTGGACACTTTTATACTGCTGTTAACACACACACACACACACACACACACACACACACACACACACACACACACACTGACCCCCCCCCCCCCCAGTTCATTCATTCATGTGCAGGACTGTGGCCCGTAAAAGGCAACAGCAGGATTTGTCCGAGAATTCTGCCCTTTTGTGTGAGAAAACGGGGGCTGAAACGTGAAACAATAGGTGGTCCTGAATATGAGCAAGGCTCTAATCCTTCACCTTTTACCCCAGGATCATCGGGGGGCGGGTCTACCAGAGCGAGGTCAAGCCGAAGGAAAAGAGGGTCAAACAGGAGAGCGGAAAAGCCAAGAACAAAGAGGCAGGTGATGCAAGGTAAGAAGAACCTCTAAGGGTGTGTGTGCGTATTTCAGAGTGTGTGTGTGTGTGTGTGTGTGTGTGTGTGTGTGTGTGTGTGTGTGTGTGTGTGTGTGTGTGTGTGTGTGTGTGTGTGCCTCCTCTGGTCCGCTGTCTCCTCCTAATTACACAGCAGCTCTCCTAACCTCTAATGTTCCTATTTTGCAAACAGAGACTGATAATAACCCGACTGAGAGCTCTTTAAGGCGGACACAAAGAGTCAGTGTGTGTGTGTGTGTGAGCATGTGTGTGTGTGTGTGTGTGTGTGTGTGTGTGTGTGTGTGAAATAAGATCATTTCCAATTTGCAATTAAATTTGTGACCTCAGAAATGACACATGGAAGAAGTGACATCAAGTTTCCAGCTGTCATGCAAAAAAAGTGACATTTTCATGAAATGAGATTTAGCTGCAGAGCCGAGGAGGAAGGAAAGGACTGAGGGGATGAGGTGACATAAGAAGGAGGCGAAACTTCCTCATGAATCATGTCACCAATCTGACAGTTCATCCACTGCTCCACCTTTGGTAAACAAACTTGAGTTTGGAAAGTTATTTTTCTTGTCTTCTGATTCCTCTCTTCCCACCCCAGTCCCGTGCAGGAGGCGGAGGTGTTCAAGATGGCCGCCAACATCCCCGGGAGAAACCGGGCCATCTTCCTCCTGACCTATGAGGAGCTCCTGGAGCGCCGTCTGGGGCGCTACGAGCACGTGACCAGCCTGCGGCCGCTGCAGCTGGTCAGCCGCCTGAGCCTGGACGTCACCATCGTCGACCACTCGCCGATCACCGACCTGCAGGTGCTGCCGCTCCGCAACGGGAGGACCAGCAGTGGAGCCAACACTAAACTGAAGACACCAGGTTTGTAGATACATCTGGATGTTGAATCAGTTATGCAGAAGTGGCTTTAACCTGCATTCTTTCTAACGGCCACTAGGGGGCGACTCCTATATACATGCACATCCCATTTCTCAAAAAATCTCTAAAAACAGAGAAACAGATGTCTGCATAAAAAAGCCAAAAGCTGTTGGTGCAAGACAAGATTTTAGAATCCGAGACGTTTCCATTGGTCGTCCAAGTATTGACCAATCATGTTTGACGTGTTTTGGCTTGTCATAATAAGGTCCCTTCTGGCGCCAACAAATCAGGATTTGGACAAAATAGACCACACCTTCTTCCCCTTCTTACAGAAAGTAACTGACCCATCTCAAAATAACTGTTTAAAGAGATCATTGTTGGAGCTGCTGTGCCACCCTTTTAAATATACTATCAGGTCACGGTCACTTCTCTTGCTTCAGGTGTTTGTTCTCAACCCGGCACTTCCTGTATTTGTGTTTCAGCCAAGCCGGAGCCTCCCGTCACCACCATGATCAAAAAAGAAAAGAACGTCTGCAAAATCACCTTCAGCCCCAACATCGTGCAGCAGGCCAAGATCACCACCAACGGCCTCCTGGGAGAGTTTGTGATCCGCTATGATGTGCAGAGGGACATGGGGATAGGAGACATCCAGGTGATGAAGAAAAAGCAGGAAAAACTAGTTAAAAAATGAAAAATAGTTGATATATTTTGTAATCATGCACATAAATTTAACTTTACACACACACTGATCCACCCACCTGTTAGTCGTTCATTTCTCTGGCTTCCTGCCACCTGAGCCGCTCCACTGCCAAACTCCTCTCTGTCTTCAGGATCATACTATGTTTTGGAAAATCAAGGCACATTGACTGCATCTGATCCCCCCCCCCCCCACCCCACCCCCCCGCCCCGCCCCGCCCTGCTGCACGCCTATTTAAACTCTCTTGTCTTTTTCCCAGGTTCTAAACGGACATTTTGTCCACTACTTTGCCCCCAAAGACCTTCCCGTTGTTCCCAAGAATGTGGTGTTTGTGATCGACACCAGCGCCTCCATGCTGGGGACAAAGATCAGACAGGTAAAAAAAATCACACTTAAGAAACTGTTTTGAAGTAAAAGCTGCAGGAAAGTTTTGAATTGTTCAACATTTGTTGGGGGCGTCCCAGCTTCCACTCCGACATGGGAGAAGGTTTGGGATCCAATTCTGAAAGAGTTCATGTTTCAGCAACACATTCTTGATTCATTGGTATATTTTAAATTAAATGGTTACAGTCCAGGAATTTGACATTTTGTGCATTTTCCCATCTTTAAAAGTTAATTCTGATAATTTCAGAATAAGCTCTATATCGGGGGTCTCCAACAGGTAGCTCGAGGGCAGGTTCTAAGTTGCTCGCCTATAGGTTGACCAACTGTGTTCAAAAATAAAAATAAAAATCTGACGACAGTAAATGCACCTCTTCCCACTCATCATATATTTGGCCCATAAAAACAAATGTAAAGTAGAAATGTTTTCTTGGATGTGAATTTTCAGCAACATAGTTTACACAATAAGAAGTGTAAAATATTCATGTTTGTTTTTTTGGACCTTGATGTGAATTTAAGATTATTGATAAAGCATTGGCTTATTGCAAACAGTAGCTTAATTCAGCTGATGTGTGCTGTGTAAATAAATGCAAGTGATTTGATGCAAGTAGCTCTTGGCCACTTTCATTTTTTCAAAGTAGCTCTCAGATGAAGAAAGGTTGGAGACCTCTGCTCTATATATTCATTATTTGGGCTCTAAATGACAAAAGAGTTTTGGAACGTCTTCAGTAGATATCTTTATCAGCTGAAACTTCAACGTCTGTAACGGCTGTGATGTAATCCTTTGGGGCGATTACACCCAATCAAAAGAGATCGTCTTTGACGCCAACTTGCTCGGATTTTTATACGAAGTGTTTGACAACATTTTGGAAAGAATCCCAAAAGAGTAATCCCAAAATAGACCGTTTTGTTAAAGGGTAAGATGCCTTTTTTAACACCAGAAACAGCTGTAACATTGCTCTTTTGAAAGTCACCAAACTCACTTCACAGAGGGACGCTGGTGGCCTCTGCACCTTTAAGAAAAAGCTAAAGACCCAGCTCTTTCATGAATACCTACTAACTTAATGATGATGGTCTCCATATTATTGATGATGATGATGGTAATGACGATGGTTTTTGTTTGATAACGACGACTTATAAGATGGTTTCTATACTGATTAGAGCTCTCAAGAACTGCCCTCAATGTTGTGCTTTGCCTCTGGTCACTTCCTGTCAGCACCTGTGTGTCCAATCAGACTCAAAGCTGATCGTTTGCTCTTACTGACTTTGTTCCCTTTTTTCTAGATCCTTGCTTGTGTTGTTCTTACTCTCTGATGTACGTCGCTTTGGAGAAAAGCATCTGCTAAGAGAATTGTAGAATTGTAGAACTTTCATACCTCCTGAAAGAACTATATGGGATTTTTGCTAAATGGTTTTCTGGATCTATTGCAGCCTAAAGATTCACAAAAGGTGTCGGTTAGCCCGGACATGAAACCCATTCTTTCTTTACCCAAGAGTGCAAGAAGGAAATGTGATTAATTTCCTTTGCATCCCTTGCGAAACAATTTACCTCACTGAATTTGAAATGGCTACATTTGAATGGCTACAGAAACCCGACACCCACCTCCTCACTCCCACACCGGAATATCAGCATCAGACCTTTATTTCCCTCCGCCTGTAATAGCACCGTAATCCCCCCCCCCCTCCCCTCGGCCGCAGTCAAGAGCTGAACTCTGCAGCTGCTGGGTGAGTGCAGAAACAGTAAAGAGAAGGAGCGAAACTGGAAATCAGATTTTTCAGTGAGAAATCCAAAAAAGCAGAAACATGGAGCACAAGGCCACGCTGTGAGGGAGGAAGGTCAGTGTCGATGGGGTAATGGAACTTTCTAGACAACAGAAACCCTCGACCCCTTGATCCGTCCCACCCCCACCCAATCGCCAACCCCCAGCGGGGCTGCAGGAACAGAACAACAAGTGTGTTTTGATGTGGCTCCACAATAGAGGGTTTCAGCGCAGGTCAGTGTGTGGTTGTGACCCCGCTGTATATGGCACGTATGGGACATCTCTAAATCCCTCAGAGCCAAACTATATATCACAGCAACGCTCAGGGCTGCAGAGAAGAGTAGATGAAGACGCTTCAGGACAGAGAATGAGGACCAAGCTTCTGAGTCAACAGATTTTGCCAAATCATGACAAATCAAACTAGATGGCAGGTGAAATATTGTATTTTTTTGTTGTTGTTGAATTTTGCACTCAGTTTCCTACACCTTACAAAGGTTTCAACCAAAGAAGTAAACACACTTTTAATAAAGGCAATAGTGCATTTGCTTTGATTGAAAAACCAGAAAGAAGACACACACACATCCCTCAGTGCTGGATCCAAAAAAAACACATGACTAGGTAAGGAAAGCAAAACAAGATCCGCACACCCGAGACGCTCTCATTTGAAGGATTTATTAAGTGACGTTTGGAGCCAACATGCTCTTCCTCAGACTTTTGCATTTGCTTTGATCGCCTTGCTTCTGGAGTGAATTCTGGAAACGGCAGATTTGCAGCACCAGAGATTGAAGAAGGAGGGTGGAAAAATCTACATTAGCTAGCATTGCTTGCAGCTTTTCCATTATAATACTTGGACATATTGTGAATGAATGTGGCCTATTAAAACTCTTATACGTTAGAGATTACATAAACATGATTTCTGCATGAGTTTGGCCAAACAGAGACCAAGTCAGGTCAAGTCTTGTAGCTCAAATTTAAGCTAAAATGGATCCATTGTTCACCAATAACTTAAGGGTAAAAACCTGGATCATCAGCGAGCAGTCAAACTAAATCTTCCACACCTGGAACATTTCAGGGATCAAATTCATGCAGGCTCAAACAATATTTTCTTTGAAAGATCAAACTATTTTCTTTTTAAAATGAAAATTTTTTGTTGCAGCATCAATACAAGGATAGCTACGATGGCATATTGGAGCCATAGTTCATCAAATCAATTGTAGTCACCAGACGGGGTAAAAAGTCTTGAACAAAAATGCCCCTTTACAGACGACACAGTTGTGTTTCTTTGGGGAAAAAATGACAGTGATGGCATCTGGAAGTCATTCAAAACCAACTCAGTTAACTGATAGATGCACGACCAAACTCTCACATCAGAAACAAAACATATAGTTTGAGATTTTCTATTGACGCACTCTTCCGTCTTTTTCAGACCAAAGACGCTCTGTTCACCATCCTGAGGGATCTGCGACCAGGCGACCGCTTTAACTTCATCAGCTTCTCCAATAAGATCAAAGTTTGGCAGCCGAATCGTCTGGTGCCGGTGACGCCTCTTAATGTCAGGGATGCTAAAAAGTTTATCTACACACTGGCAACCACTGGAGGTGAGACATCAAGATGGATAAACACGAGTGTTTGTTGGGTTGTTGGATTCTTAACACCATCTCTCTACCACTGCAGGCACAAACATCGACGGCGGCATCCAGACGGGATCATCTCTCCTACGTGAGTATCTCTCGGGACCTGACGCCAGCCCGAACAGCGTCTCCCTCCTCATCTTCCTGACCGACGGTCGGCCCACGGTCGGGGAGGTCCAATCCGCGGCGATCCTGGGGAATACTCGCACGGCGGTTCAGGAGAAGTTCTGCATCTTCACCATCGGGCTCGGGAACGATGTCGACTACCGGCTGCTGGAGCGCATGAGTTTGGAAAACTGTGGGATGATGAGACGCATCAGCGAGGATGCCGACGCGGGCGCCATGCTCAAAGGGTAAGAGTGCTCCCCGTCTATCTGCTCAGAATCACATACAACCTGTCCTTATAACAACCAATTACATCATTGATCCAATCTACTGGTTATCCCATTAAGTTTTGAAAACATGAATGTAAAACAAAGGATTTATTTTCTGTCTCCACCTATTATTATTTAGTTTTTTAATTGGACAGGATTTTGTAGTGAAACTCCTCGCGCTGGTTGTCTAATAATGGTGAATGGTATACTGACTTGAGCCTGAGTCGCACTTTTCTAGTCTTTTGACTCCACATGTCGCACCCTACAAATTCACACACTGATGGTAGAGGTTTCCATCAGAAGTAACTAATCCCATTCATACACATTTATATGCCACTGCCAAAGCAGCAGGAGCAACTTGGGATTAAAGTCTTTCTATGTGATTTTTCACTCTTAAATGTAGAAATCAAGTATCTCCTCTGAAAATAACTCTGTGAGTCATGACTGTCTACAATGGGTGTAACACCCGAGTCCCACTGTCTGTGATGTTTTCAGAGTTTTCAGAGTCCTATCTTCAGTTTGTTTACATCGCCGGGACGGCCGGCTGACTCCTCCCCTTGTGTATAAAAGTTGTTTAATTGAGGAACTAGAGAAAAGAAGAATAACATACTGTACTCACTGCTTAACTGTGTTTCTAGATCACGCTCATTTCAGGTAAATTTACATGCAGTGTGAGTAGTTTTGGTTTCATGCTGGTGCTCAAGAGCGACATCTGCTGGATCAAAAAATCACATATAAAGCCTTTAAGAACATATTGGACATATTGGCTGCAGGAGCTGGGGCTCGAACCCCCGACCCTTCCGCTTAAGAGACGACCGACTCTACCCACTGAGCCACATCCGCCCTGATGAACAGAAAGATTAGAACTTCTCATTCATGGGAGGATTTTTCATCGACTTTTAAAAAGTAATATCTGTCAAATCTCCCCTCCTTATATTTTTTATCCCCCTCTTATTAATCATTGGTTCTCCTTAACCACTTTCCCTCGGCCCCTCTCACACGTCTCTCATCGGGCGACGGGGGTAACGGAGACTGAAAATGTGACGGTGCTGACAACAGACCTCTTTAATCAACTTCTACATGTGACAGCCACACACTCACACAGCCACCCTCTCTCTCTCTCTCTCTCTCTCTCTCTCTTCCGCACTCGGACACGAGGTGTTTGTTCAGTCTGGGCAGGAATGTGTGTGTGTTGTGAAACCTGCATCTGAGTGTGTGCGTGGGGTTAACAGATAGACTCCTCAGATAATAGACCCTCGTCCCCGCTTGAACAAACACAGCGGTTAAGAGGTGACGAGGTTTACTGCGGCGTGACAAACGGACGCATACACACACACTTACACGTGCTCACGCTCTTTTCTTTTTTATGAATGTATGCACAAACTCTGAAGTGGGGTTTCAGAGGTCAGACAAGCAGGTTTTACAGCCGGAAGGTGGTCTCTTTGAGTAAACATGAGATTTGATGAAATCTGTACTCACAACCTTCTTTTCCTTCTTTTAAAAACAAAACTTAAGTCCCCTTGAGCAAAAGACTGAATCCATAAGCATGGGACAGTTTGAAGATCAACAGAGGAGAATAAGTGACAAGAAATAACAGTCGATCAAGACAAGTGTTGGAGGGGGGATAGTCGAGGAAGCAAAGCTGAAGAAGTTTGGACAAAATTGGGAGCAATAAAAAGCCGAGCTAAAGGTCTACTAGCTTGTAAATGTAACTCTAAGCTAATGCTACAGCCTAATACAGAGGGGTTGCTCTGCATCACAAACCAATCTTCAAACAATTGTCAATGTTTTTTGGAGCTTCCAGTGTTAGGGTTCTTTGCCAGCGGGTAGTGATAACATACTTTAGGCCATACCATATTTTTCCATGCGTTGTCATAGTTTACAGTCAAACTGGCAACTCAAAAAAAGCAAGAAGTTGGTTTGAGTTTGGAGGCAACTTTTAAAGATTGGGTTTATTACCTGAACTTGCATGCAGAAACCAGAACAACTTCAGATTCCGAAATCCAGTCCAATGGATGGAACACAATTTATTCAACCCATCATTTCTATTCCTGGATTCATGCAGCAAAACCTGTAGCTGAGATTAAAATCGATTTATGTTTTGACTCTTATTCATTCTGCCATCATCCAGTTAACTTCTTCTTTTCCAGGTTCTACGATGAGATAGGAACTCCTCTGCTGTCTGACATTAGGATCAACTACACCCAAGACTCGGTCCAGTACGTCACTCAGCAGCTGTTCACCAACTACTTCAACGGCTCGGAGATCGTCATCGCCGGCAAGTTGACCAACCAAAGTGCGGAATCGCTGCACGTCCAGGTGACGGCGAGCAACAACGACAGAAACATCATCCTGGAGACCGACGTTCCTCTGCGGCAACGACAGATAGAGACCGAGAAGCACGTGCAGGCCGCGACGGTAGCGATGGCGGAGGGAGCCAAGCTCCTGGGTTCGATAACCGATGACTTTGTGGAGCGTGTGTGGGGTTTCCTGAGCGTGAAGGAAGGGCTGCGGTCAAGGCTGCGGAGCCAAACCAGCAAGGAGAGAGAGGAGCACATCCAGCAGGCCACTAATTTGTCGCTGACCTACCACTTCCTCAGTCCGGTCACCAACCTGGTCGTGGAGAAGCCCGAGGTCCTTGCCGACAACACAATGGCCCCGACACCGACCATCGCCCCGGCACCCACCATCGCCCCAGGAGCGGGTGAGACTATGTCAGCTGACAACGACCTGCCAGGTGATACAGAGGATGGGAAACCAGGCAGACCGACTTCATCTGTGAGCAACAGCATCGGTAAAGATTGTTTTTTTTCTACATTTGGTTGTAAAAATATTGTAAAAATACCTCCAAGTGGGTTTCATATGAAACTCATTTGGAGGTTTAAAAGGCTTTATATGCTTAAATGTAGAAATCAAGTATCTCCTCTGAAAATAACTCTGTGAGTCATGACTGTCTACAATGGGTGTAACACCCGAGTCCCACTGTCTGTGATGTTTTCAGAGTTTTCAGAGTCCTATCTTCACTTTGTTTACATCGTCGGGACAGCCGGCTGACTCCTCCCCTCACGTATAAAAGTTGTTTAATTGAGGGACTAGAGAAAAGAAGAATAACATACTGTACTCACTGCTTAACTGTGTTTCTAGATCACGCTCATTTCAGGTAAATTTACATGCAGTGTGAAGATACCAGCATAATAAAGATCGCTAGCATTAGCATGCTAACACAACAATGCAGCGCAAGTTGTTTTGGTTTCATGCTGGTGCTCTAGGGCGACATCTGCTGGATCAAAAAAATCGCATATAAAGCCTTTAAAGAGGAAGCATCAAACAATGCTAGTCCTCTGACTCAATGCTGTGAATAAATATTCTCTTCCTTTCAGGTAAAGTTCAGAGGAGACCAGCCAAGAAGTCGATCACCGTCTCAAAAACATCAGGTGACTTTTACATTTTTCATCTGCACATTTCCTCCCTCGCTTGATAACATCTAAACCCTGTAGACCGTTAGCATGTTTGCAGTGCGGGTTGAAAGGCTCCTTAAGGGAGACTTGAAAGAGAGGAGACGGGGAATGTACAGTAGACTCTCTCTGCCTGTAATTTGGACGCTCGTCAGACAGCGCGACGGGTTCAGGGACGCCTGTGAACATGACCTGAAAAGAGGAAAAAAAGAACACACAGAGGTCTAATTGAAATACCAACACAAGCACTAGGTGGCACTTTAAAACATGCAAGTGCGTGTTTCAAAAACACACACACACACTGAGGGGGAAACAGGACGGAGTGAAGAGATGAAGGTGGATGTGTAACAGTGTGAAGAGAGGGAGCCATCAGAGGCCGTTAGTGAGGGTTAATGACCCTGTCATTACTGTTACTCTATCATCTCTCCTCTGTTCATCTCAGCTCGTTCTCACAAGGCCGAGGACGCTCTGATGTTTTAAATCCTTTCTTTCAAAATGATTTTTATTGATTTTTCTTTTTTTTTTTTTTGGATGCATGTTCACATTATTAGATGGCACAACAGCACATTTGAACGCAAAACATCCATAGTAGGTAGCTACAGAAATGAGTGTGAACATTAGTGGTGTGGGAAAGAACGTACCAAAACCCCACACTCGAACTGTAAAACTAATAAAAAATCAAATAATAATAAAAGCTTCAGAAAAAAGAATAAGAGTACAAAAACAAACAAGAACAACAAGCATACAGACAATAGACAGGACAAGAGATAAAGAGACACAGACTTACAAAAGGAGTGGGGGGGCATGATGGGGTGGAGATTCCAGTTGCACAATAATTAGAAGGTTGTCAGTCAAAACATGTTTAATTAATCTGCTGAATACTCATCAGTCTAATCGTAGCCCATTTAATTGCTTCACAAAATTAACAAAACTATCCCAAGTCCTATGAAAGTTCAGAAGGGTACCATTTACAGAATATCCGATCTTTTCCAATGTAAGATTAGACATAATATTACGGATGAGGTGAGTATGGGTGGGTGGAGCAGCATTGTTCCAGTTCAGCAGTATCAACCGCTGTGCCAATAAGGAGGAGAATGCCTTCTGATGTCGTTTCAATCCTGACAAAACTTCCAGACATAATCAAAAATATTTATTTAAAAGTCTAAGTTTTCTTTTCCTCTTGAACTGTGCTGTCCGTCAGCGGATGGAGACCCTCATTTTGTGGTGGAGTTCCCGCTCAGTAAACTGACCGTTTGCTTCAACATCAACGGAGAACCGGGACATGTCCTGCGCCTCGTCTCTGACCACAAGTACTCAGGTGAGACTCGAATCCAACATCCTCAAAAACCCCTCACACATCTCAAAACTTTGTCTTCTGAGATTTCTCTGGCTCTTGTTTTTTTTTTTTATTACTCTTATTTTACTGAAGAACCCGTCGAACATATATCTGTATGTCTCAAAACTCAAAAAAAGTTGTGAAAAAAAATGATTTCTGTGGCTCTTTTCCGTCCCGTGTGTTTCCCAGGTGTGACGGTCAACGGCAAACTGATCGGCGCCCCAGCTCCGCCGGGCAGCCACAAGCAGCAGCGCACGTACTTCAGCACCATCACCATCGTGGTGGATCGTCCCAAGCGCGCCTACATCGAAGTGACGCCGAAGAAGGTCATCCTGGACGGGCGGGACAGGATGGTGCTGCCGTGTCACTCCACGGTCTCGGTGGACAGCGGCGTCCTGTCCGTGTCCATCACGGGGAAGTCCAACGTGACGGTGACGGTCGGCGGGAACATCAGCTTCGTCATTTTGCTGCATCAGTACAAAAACCCCGCCCCCTATCAGAGAGACCACCTGGGCTTCTACATCGGGCAGAGCAAGGGGCTGTCGCACAGCTGCCACGGCCTGCTGGGTAGGTGGCGGTGGGTGAAACTACGGAAGCCCTGAGTGGACATACATACTTTTTAACACCTTTCATTCTTCTTTCAGGTCAGTTCCTGTACGAGGAAGTGGGCGTGGCCGAGCTCCCCGCAGACGGCGACGCCAAGCCCTCGTCCGTCCTGAAGGTGAAGGATCGCGCCGTGCCCGTGGTTCAGAAGAGCCGCAGGATCTACAGCGGGACTCAGAGCGTGGACTGCTGGTTCGCGCGCAACAACGCCGCCAAGCTGATCGACGGACAGTACGAGGACTATTTGATGTCGCACATGTTCGACACGGGCGACTGGCCGCACGGGACGAACCGAGTGTGAGACTGTATGGTCACTCAATTTAATAAAAAAAACGTTTTTATCCGTTTATCACATCGAAACTTCAACTTTCCTCCAAAAAAAACAAAAAAAAACAGTCACTTTTGAATATATTTTTGTACCATGTCTAATGAACATTTAATGTTTTTTATTATATGTGCATTATTTTTTACTGTCATTTTGAAATTGTAAATAAAACCGTAATTTTAGGTCGTTTTGTCGCTAAAATAATTGACCTTTCACTTCAGTCGGCGAAAATATTTGTGATGTTTTTCCTAAATTCCAAATATGTACGTCAACATGTCCTGAACGTGGCAACCCTCAAGTTGAAGCTCACACCTGGTTACCGTAGAGACAGCCCCGCTAACTCACACCCCCCCCCCGTCCCCACAGCAATGACTACATGCAAACTTGACACAGAACACACACACACACACGGCTGTGTAGTCCCCCCTGTCATCAGCTGGAGGTCACAGGGCTGCTGGCCCCGCCCACACAGGTGTGCTCTGGCCAGGTCCCTCTCAGGCCGTCTGTCATCGCGCCGCCTCGCCCGGGCCAAAGCAGGAATTCAACACTGACGCTCAGGTTCATGTGTCAATCATCTTTATTCAGATTAAAGAGAAGCACCGCGGCGGTTTGACACACGATTTAAATTCATTTTATAATAAAAAAAAATAATAATACATCAGAATACAAAATATTACACATGAAATATGTCAAACCTTTAAACTGTCAATGTTATCATGGACGTATTGTGATGATAAATATACAACATACATTTGAACTCAGGCGGAATAAAAACCTGGTTCTCGATTGGTTCTTCACCTTTGCCTTCAAGTCGACTCTTAAAAATTCTCTCATTTTTTTAAACTCGCTAGAAACGTTCGATTCCGATGTCGTCACCACAGACTGGAGCGCGATATAAAAAGGCAAGTACAGATAAAATATCTGAGTAATAAATAAAAGAAATGTGCCGTATCGCTACACAGCTAACGCGTCCTTCCACTGAGAGAAGAAGAGCTAGGATGGAATATCTGGACCGTTCTTAAAGGGAAAATCACATTTTCAGAATAAAGTCATTATGTCATGAAAGGACCAAGAGCTTGTCGTTTTAAATATTCTCACACGCTTATGCATGCGCTCAAGATTGGAACTACTTTGCCATTTCTGTCCGACGAAGCTAAAGGAATAGCCTCGGCAATAGCTTGCCTTTCCACAGACAGCCTGCTGCCTCTGTACAAAAGGCAGGATGTTCATAAAGTCACTACTCACAGCAAAGATAAAGTCCTGTGTAACGCCCCGTTTAACCTCAATTTGTCCTTTTTACTCTTTACATTTATGCAGGTTTAACAAGAGAGATATAATGTGCTAGGAAGTGAGCTACAAACAAGCTAACAGGTAGATACGAAGCCAGGCTAGCTGTTCCCTGGAGTATCATAAACTCTGACGTCAACCTTTTCCATCTTTCCTCGTTATGATCCCAAACATTAGTCTTAAAATGTCAACGTTTCCCCTTCAAAAGTGGCTCCAATAATCCATCAAACACATCATAGTGTCTCCTGCTCCTTTAAACCAAAAACATGATTTATTTTCTTAAGACAGGAACTCAAACTTTCCTCAGCTGCAATATTTCCAACTTTCTGGTCCGTCATGGCAAAAAACTAAAACATCTGTGGGCCTTTAATAAAACCATTAACCACCTTTGTAATCCGCCAAAGGGCGAACGTGTCGGAATGACTGTAATTAAAAAAAAAAAAAGTGGATTTAAAGTGTTGATAGTAAAATCTTTGAGCACCTGTTTATATAAATGACACGTTTGCTCCTCTTTGGAATATGATACATGATCTCTTAAGACGAACATCACTTCTTAAAAAGCCGCCCCTCCCTCAGGGTGCTCGTCTTTCTGCACATGCTCAGTTGTGGTTTTTTCCCCCTCTGATGTTCTCTTGGAGCTTCACAGCAAGGTGAGCGGATAAAGAGCTCGTCATTCTACAAACAGCTCGTTTGATTTAACATGCAAACACAGACTGACGCTCCGGTCGTACCGTCAGCGCAGAGGAAGTCCAGCTGAGGCTGTAGAGTTCACGTTCACAGGTTCAATGATCTTCAGTTTGTGCCTTTGCTTTACAAGGAAGCAGATATTAAGACCTTCAGGATGCATCATGTTTGTGGTTGTTTTTTTTGCTCTCAGGGGGGTTTAGTGTGTGGATGGAGGATGGACGGGTAGGAGGTCATGTCACCTGGGTTTTCTTTTTTTTTACACCACCACCCAGCTGGGTCTCAGTGGTCCTCCAGAGTACTGAACATGAGGGAGGGGCCCCATATCATCGGAGTCTTCTTCACCCTCTGAAGCCTCGTCTGTGTCTGTGTCGATGGTCAGAAGGACCTGAGAGACCAGAAGAGGAAAGTAGCATAGTTACCAAAGGTGAATGTTTTTGTATTTTACACAACATGGGAGCATTTTTGTAGCCGACAACGCAGCGACCAGTATGTCCTCCTTCTATGTTTAGATTCTGGTATTCAACGGTCTGGATGTGTTTTGGACGCCCCTCTTTTTGCCGAGCAAACTGCAAACCAACAGATGTTGCAAAGAAGGAAGCGGGAAAGTAACGGATTCTACCCGACCTTAAAAGCCTCAACTTTTTCTAATAAGCTCCAAAGCTGGCTACACACTGAAGCTTCCTAATCTGAGACACGGCAACCTGCATTCACTTTGACTCTAGGGAGGAGTCGGCTTCTTTCTGCATGCATGCACTACCAAGCTGAGTGGTTATGAAAGTAGTTTAAGAAACATTAAGAAGAGTAATGAAGAAGACAGAAGATAGCCACTTTACCAAGCTTCTTTTTATTTTTTTCCCCTTTAGCTCTGATTCAACGTTTTTGATTTAAGGCTGTGAAATATCTCAGCTCTGCATTCCCAGCCTCTGCAGCAGCAGCAGGGATTCAAATCTCAAAGGAGCTCAATTCCATCCTATATGACATTTACAGCTTATAAACCATATGTTGCTTTCTGTACGAGGCCGACATGTGGGAAAGTTGAGACTACTTTAGAGCTACAGAGTTGGACAATGGGTGAACGACAGAGACGGCAGCCTGCACAGTTCTTCTTACAGTTAATCAACTTTAGGTTGAATACCAGACTGTGATCTGACAACAACAGCAGCATTGTGACTTTAGTTGCGGCCGACCACCCCCAGCAAGACCTCCTCATCTAAATCAATGCGTCTCTCTCTCTGCTGTCGTCCTCCTCCACTTCACTCTGCTTTCCATAACATCAGCGCGTGGAAAAGACTCCTAAATGTCACTTTTATTCCCGGGAAGAAGGCTTGATTTATGGCTGCCCGGCAGACGAACAGAGAGAAGAATAGAGGGGGAGGGAATCGTTCTGATAATCTGTGGGTTCAATCTTTGCTAAGAGAGCGAAGAAAAAAAAAAGAAAATGATCGGGGCTTCTGTGCTGTGAGGAGGAGGAGGAGGTTGTCATCAGTCCAGATAAACCAGCATTTAACTCAAAACTCACACAGAGTCTGATGTAACGGGTCGGCTCTGGGATGAGCGGTTGATGTATACACTACACGCTCATCAACATATCTCACATTTTCTAGTTGCCTTTAAAAAAAGATAGAAGAAAAGAGGGGCTTCAGTCATTATTAAAACTGTTAAATGTTAAGAAGGTTTGTCCCTTTTTTAAGATTTCTAGGCTTAAATAAAATAAATTACTTCTCCTTACATCGATAAGAAGTTTTAGGAATGATGGAAAAACACATTCAAAGTACATTTAAATTGAAAATTGGCTCAAAAGTACGACAATGTGAACTTTACATGTGTCCAAAAACTGATTACTGGGAGTTCTGCAAAGGCTCAAAATGAGATTGAATCCAAAAACAACAGAAACGAGGAAAAAAAAAAAAAAAAAAAAAAAAATACAGGAAAGGAATGCAAGAAATTCTAATTTCCCAAATGCATCATGTAAACAGTAACGAGGGGACGACAGAGAAGACGGAGTGTGACTCAGTTTTTCTTGGACTGGACTCCTCTGGGTTTTTTTTTTGTAAACCGAGTGTAGAGAGAGAAAAATCCTTCTGCTTTATTTTCATCCCTCAAAAACAACAGGTGTTGTCGACACACGGCGTGACTCAGACGTTAACGCCAGTGTTTCACTCTTCAAACCCTCTCAGAGCACACTGCTCAGATTTCAACAATCAGGAAGTACGTTCAAATGATATTGTAGACATCAAACACAGAATTGAGATTATTGTCTGTGTAAAAAGAGAAACAATTATGTGGCCCTTTTTTTTTTTAAGCAGACTTTTACCATCCCGAGAAACTTTTACTGCATGTGTAATTTCAGCCAAAGTCATGAAGTTTGAGTTTATTAGCTGATATTATCTCCAGTATGAGACACATTATTTTATTAGTCTTACAACTACAGATTGAAGTCATAAAATCATGAGGAAAATGTTTACCGAGGTAAGAAATCAAGTAGAAACAGGGTAATTTTCTCAGACTCCTATCAAATCGCCCCCCCCTGGTGGCCATTACAAAGAATGCAGGTTGAAGGCACTTCAGCATTTATTTTTGAAATCAGACTCAAGTGATTCTCACCCGAGACTCCTCGCCGTTCAGCGAGTCGGCCTTCTTCACCGAGTCGTCGAACGAGTCGTCCAGGCTCTTCATCGTCTTGAACTTCCTCATCATCAAGCTGTCCACGACCCAGAACATGATGGACTGCAGGGGGAGCCAGAGAGACGAGACCAACAGTTACAAACACCATAAAGAGTAAAGACTGGACTAAGTATTTTATAAAAGTGGATCGATAAAGGAAGCAGAACTCACGTTGACGATGAACGGCACGATGAGCATGACCAGCAGCAGCTCCACCTGAGGGTTAGCGATGTAGCTCAGCAGCACCTCCTGCAGCTGGAACAGGAAGGGGAGGAGTTTAACATCCTTACTTTATAAAATATGACATTACCAAAGGAAAAAGTTGACTGAAGTACGGTGGCTAAGAGTCGTCTATTTAGAAAGATAATGTTCAAAACAACAATTTGTCAAATAGCATGAAGACGATCTTCAAACAAATCAAGTTAAATCATGAAAATAAAACACGAGGGGCTTTTCAAGATAAACTCATTCTATCAGGACGTAAATAAATACAAAGAAATAAACAATTAGGCAAAAGTTGTAGACATTTTAACAAACACATTTTAACCTCAAGGTCATGTAAACAAGCTTCCTTCAGAAACATTCACATTGACTCATAGCCTATTTTTTTATTTTTTTTCCGTCTGCTTGTTTATCCTTTCTTGTCTTAATGACTTCCGCCTCGTATTCCCGCCAGAGAATTTAACACAACAAAGCAAACAAGACCAGAAATAGATTTTTACATTCGCTTGGACTCGCCAGGGAGGAGTTCGACTACGTGTGAATTTGTTCCTGTGGTTTGACGAGACAAACCCTGAGAAAATCTACGAGAATTCCCCTCAAGTATCAGAATTCAATTCAACTTCATTTGTAAAGCACATTTCATACAAACGTAAACTCAATGTGCTGTACAGAGGAATTTAAAAAACAAACAAACAATACAATCTCATTTAAAATAACAAACAAACAAAAATAATAATAGTAAATGAACAAGTGGATTCAAGAGCTCAATTTAAACCAAGACATGCTTGTAAAAGGAGCATGCACCATCCCATACAGCGCTCACAGCGCTCACAGGGACCATGCACCAACCACATGTACACACACACACAGTGTGTAAGACAAACTAGCAACCAAAGACCACACATGTTTCCCACAGTCCCCCGAACCTTATGGACCCTACAGGTTACCGTAGTGTACAGTACGGACTACATTCCTGGGCTTGTATTTAGTCATTTAAAAACGTGTCTCTTGTCTGAACGCTGCTGTGTGTGTGTTTGTTGTGGCTTCCTTAAACGACTCGATACGCTGTGAAACACAATCCCTTTTCTGGGATCATTCAAGTCGTCCGATTCTGAATCTGAAAGCGTCACAAGTAACGGGTATATTCTCCTTACTTTGGACCACCCGGGGACGAGCAGCACCAGGCTGATCACTCCTTTCTCCAGCACCATGATGAGCAGGTAGATCCCACACTGACCGAGCCACGCCGCCGCCTGAGGAGGGTCACCTGGACGAGGAGGGGAAGCGTAAAATGTTTCCTGTCAACCACATCCTGTTATCTCTGCTGATATAAATGCGAAGAAATACCCAAACTAAATATCTCATTTTGTAAAAATGCATTTTCAGTCTTTGTGGTCAGAAGTCTTATAAAAAGGTCGCTCCTCTGCGTCTTCAGCAGGATATTTAAATAGTCTTTCAGAAAGCTGTGTGACACAGGTGTCTCACCACAACACACGAACAGGACGACAGGTGTGTCATTAAGACAGGAAGAAGGGAGGAGGAAGACACGCTGGGACCGACGGATGGAGAGAGAGAAAGAGGAAGGAGAAAAAAAACAAAAAAGAAACCTTGACTTCAAGGTGTTTCTGGATAAATCATATTTACATTCATGTCTTCTTTCTTACTATCTGAATAAGATTTGCTTCAAAACAGAAAGAGAGAATCAAACAAACTCGACGTGCATCAGAAGAAAGCTCTGAGTTTGAGATCTCTCAGCACTGGGGTGAAATTGGAGATTTTCCCGTCTCTCTGAATAAAAAAACAACAGGGTGAGGGAGTGAGTGTAATAATTGGCGTTGAGTTAATCCCACTGTGAAGCAACTGGGAATCTTTTCCAGGTGGGGCTGCAGCTGGAGATGCTGGCTCTCCTCCCTCTCTCTCAGAAAAACCTCCAGTGACTCTACAGCGCCCTCCAGTGGTGGACCCACAGAACTGCATCTACTCTTAATTTAATTTCTAGCTTCCCCCATGCATTTTTAAATCTACAAATTTAATTCAAAAAAGGATTTCTCACCATATTCTCCGAACATGAGCAGAGTCCAACACTTGTACTCCACCAGTTTGGACGTCAACTTCACAGCGAGCCAGATGACCAGCATCCCCAACGTGGCGTCCAGCAGAAAGTTCATAAGATATCTATGAAGGGATTCAAAAAAATAAAGAAGTGAATAAAAAGCTCTGTCTAAGTGTGACTTAATGCATTCTGATGGATAAACTCACAGGGAGCATGGGTCCTCTTCGGTGAGCGTGGACAGGAAGACGTTGGCAAAGTGAATGAAAAGAGCGCCGATGGCCTGCTTAGACGTGTCAAAAAACCTGAGAAGAGCCAGCAGGAATTTTCCACTGTTAGTAATTCTGTTTGAAGTCATGTTTACACATCTTTCACACAAAAACATAATATCAAAAAGCTACAAAAAAAAAAAAAAAAAAAAAAGGGATTTTTTTTTTCTAAGGACATCTGAAGATTTTGATTTTCCAAATTGGTTCATTTCAGTTTATTATTGTGTCATACATCCATTACATGACACCATAAATTAAAAACATTCCCGGATCAGAGTGCACTAGGTAAGCTATATTCATTCTCAAGAAACAAAAAGAGAAATCAAGAAGTCAAACTAATCAAACAGAATATTCTGTCTTCTTTTCCAAGCTTTTGAAACAAAATGAGCAAGTTTAAACACATCAAACTTAAACAGCCCATTCCAGTTTCTGCACATCTGTCCGCCCCAATATGAATATGCAGTAATCCTGCACAGTAATGACAGTTTCATCAACTTTTTCTTCAGTTTCACAGCCTTGATTCATCTCTGCACGGGGGATTAAATGAAAGGATGTGATGCGGGGTGAAGGTAGAAGAGGGGGAGAGAGAAAAGAAGAGAAGTGTTTCTGACCAGATCCTCCACGGGCGTCTGATCCCCACAGGCTCCCGGAACCTCTTCACTGCAGACACACACAAAGTAAAGCAATGAATCACTTATGTTCCAGCTGGACTTGTGTTTATCCTGCACAACAACAACAACAACAACAACATGTTTCAGTTTCTTTCTTTGCAGTCAGTTTGACTCTCTGCAGGGCTAAAGCGAGGACAGACGACACGCGGACGATCACGCATGTCCTCGTTTTGCACAACTCTTCAAGTCCTCCTCCGCCGGGCTCAGGACAAACAAGACACCCACTGTTCCTCTATCTCGTCCATCTCACAAGGTCAGAGAATGTGACTCGCCATGTGAACACACAGGATCGAGGCGCCAGACAGATGTGTTTTATATCTGGTTTGATTTAATAAATATCTATGTATTAATATATTTAATACAGAATGAGAAAGAAAAATAACTTTACAGTCAGAGGAGGATTGTTCACTTTTCAGACATTAAAAAAAACAAGTTCCCCTCAAAGCATTCACCAAGAGAAAGCTGTCAGTGATCTCTGATTTCTATTCTTCTTGGCATACGACCACGTTATCATAGTCGAAGGGCCCTTAATGCTCGGCTGCACTCAAATAATGTGGAGTAAATATTAACATATGCATGATGTGCTTTGACCAGGAGCGACACTCGTGTTGAGAGCAGGAACGAGGAGGAGGAGGAGGAGGGGGAGAGAGAGAGGAGCGGCTATCGATTTCTCCACTAATAAGTAACTGAGTGGAGGTTAGAGCTCATTGATCTCACTCAGCCTGAAGACCTGCGGCCTGATTCTGCAACACCTCACTGCTCTGAACGCTGCAGCTTGATTAGCTGATGAGATCAACACGACTGCATTGACCTTTAAAAGCTGCACTTTAATTATCAAATCATACGGCAACACACTGATGAAACATCGATAAAACACCCGGCGCACAGGCAGGCATTTGTGTTCTTCCCTTTTTGCATTAATTCAACCCAGAAAACAAAAAACATATTCAGCAAGAATCAAACTTTCCTATCAAAGTAGAACGAAAGTCTTGCGATTTATCCGCTCCACAAATGGATCGTGCTGCTCTCAGAGAAGGAGCTTAAGACAGGATCCAAAGAAATCACTGAAGGAAAATTTTGATTTAAAAAAAAAAAAAAAAAAAAAGGACGATGATTCCCCGCCAGCCTCAACGTCATCTTTTGTTATCGTTTTGATTGAGAGCCCCCTGGTGGTGGAATTTACAAACTGTGCCTTTAAGACAAAAAAAAAGCTAATTTAATTTGCTTGGGTTTAAGTTTCCACACTTATTTTTGTGCAATAATTTGGATATCAAAATGAAGCATAGACAATTTATATCGTACTAAAATGAATGTTATCACAGAATATTCATGGAAACTAGTTTTAAAAAAAATGGATGCAGTTTCCAATGTTGAAATGTGTCAACACCTTTTAGAAGCAGCTGCTGCAGAAACACAAAACCTCATCTGTGCAGCCAAAACTGATAAGATGCACAACACATTCTCCAAGTCATCTGCCTCTGATTCACACACCATTCATCAGTCACTAGAGTCATATGGTGTAAATAAGGAGCATCTTGTTTTGCTGTTAAAGTAAAAACACTCAGGGAAAGACGCTGTATATGCTGACATGTTTCTACTGAAGCTGCATGCATTGTGAAACTACTGCCAGCATGTGTTTCATGATTAAAAACAGAAAGATATGAACGATGTCAAGTTTTTTTTTTCTCCATAAAATCATGTCATGATCCTAAAACAGAAGCTAATGTTCTGTTTGGTGCAGAGGAGTGATTAATTCTGACTATGTTTGTGGCAATAGTGTAGAACAACATAAATTAATTTCACATTTTATATTAGAGCACATAATTCAAAACGAAATGTATGACAAATGTTTGAAAAAGTATACTATATCAGCATATCTACATTTTTCAGTGGAGTTTGGTGCAAGGCTAATTGGGCTCGGCATAATCAATTAACTGAAATTCATACTTAATGTTTTAAGTTAACAGCACATAATTGAAGCCGAATTTCAAATGGACCCTTCATTATTCAAGAAAAGTTTGAAAAATGTTAAATTTGAGTATGTTGCCCTTTGAATAAGCATGGCAACATTTACCTACTGAGTAAGGAGACCCCGTTTAATCAATTAACAAAATGACCAAAATTCCTTCATAAACGTTTTTCTAAAGTGCACACAGGTGATGCCGAAATTAAAACAGATACAAGTTTTAGCCAACAAATGTATAATAATGTTATGTTTGCGTTTGTTGTCTACTGAACAAGCTGGGCGACATTAAAATAGCATATTTGTGAATGGAGTTTGTTAAAACGCTAATTGGGCTCGGCATAATCAATTCACAACATAACTGAAATTTATACTTAATGTTTTAAGTTAACAGCACATAATTGAAGCCGAATTTCAAAGGGACTCCTCATTATCCAAGAAAAGTTTGAACAATGTTAAATTTGAGTATGTTGCCCTTTGAACAAGCATGGCAACATTTACCTACTGAGTAAAGAGACCCCGTTTAATCAATTAACAAAATTAATTCATAAAAGTTTTACTTAAGGGCACACAGGTGACGCCGAAATTAAAACAGATACCCATTTTAGCCAACAAATGTATAATAATAATAAATTCGCGTTTGTTGTCTACTGAACAAGCTGGGGAACCTTAAAACAGCATATTTCTGAATGGGGTTTGGTGCAGAAGTAATGCGTCCCCGCAGAAACAAACGTCAACAAAACGCCACGTGGAGAACGCTACCTTTTTGAAAGCACGTTTCGATAGTTGTTGTTTTCCTCGTTCAGAATAAACACAAAACACATGCGTGATGTTGTGCAGACGGGTCAGACACTCACACATCAGCGTGCTGAAGGCCACGATCGCCAGGAGTCCCTGGATCAGGACGCCGAACCTGTCCGTCAAAGCTCCGTTGTCGCAGCCGTGGGGATTCGCCTTGTTGATGTCAGACATGTTCGTCACCTCCAAGTCTCCACTGTCCGTGAATCTCTTCACCAAGAAGAGCCCGCTGTATCCGTACATGTCCATGTTGACGCGGTGAAAACAACACAGCTGTTCGAGACAAAAGGAGCTCCCGCTGCGGCAGGTAAACGAGGACGTCACCTTCTCTTTCTGAAAAGAGCAGAGTTTATTTTATTGCAGTAATTTATCCTTCGTTGAGTTCTCCTTCAAGTCGTCCAGGCTGGTGTCACATTTATTGATGCAAAAACAAGACTGCAGGAGCGGCTTTCTGACTCACGTCCATGTTTATGTCCACGAAAAACTGTCAAGCTGCGTCAAAGGTGCAGTGCAACTTCCGGTTATAACCTTCAAAATAAAAGGCAGCAGCTGAAAGCAATTAAACGTTTGGGCAGACAATCTGTGAGTGAAAGGCTGTTTTACAACGCTTAGTACTATTTTAAGTTTTCATTTAATCTTCAGGTCAGACCACAATCTAATTAGATCTATCTTCTTGTTAAGACTAATTAAAATCTATTGTGGCGTGATGTAAACAACACAACTTCAGAAGGTCAACACTTTTTTATCTTTTATTTTTTATATTCAGGTCTAATTACAGATTTTTTTCCCTCAACTGTTTTTAGGTTCTTGTTTAAATTTCACATATATTTTTATCCCTGCACAGGTTATGTACATTTCTTGTATAAATCTATTTTTAATTGCACAGTTTAAGTTTGATTCATCTAGAGGGATTCTTTAAATCTTTTTTTCGGGTTAGTAAATATGTATGGGAGGAGGGGCGTTGGTTTTGTGGTTAATTTGTAACAAATGTTTCATGTCATGTCTTTGTAACCTGCTACTGGATGCTTTGAATTACCCTCAGGATCAGTAAAGTATCTATCTATCTATCTGATAACAATTTATTGTATTTAATTTCACAATATTTAAGACAAAGTATGAATAAAAAGTCGATTTAAAGGATTCTGCATTATTCCAAACCAGAATAAAAAATGAGAAATATGCAGTCCAAGTTTAAACAGCTATGGGTGGATAGACACTGAAAATCAGAAATTATTATGAATGCAAAGATGACAATCGCCGCAGCATGTCTCCACATTTATTAAAATATAGTACAATAAACATATATTCTATTCAAACAAGAAAAAAATAATCTAATTTGGTTAACAACCCCAAAAGCAAACCACAAATCTGCCCTGCAACATCTCCATTCTTTAGTTCTCTTGACTTTTTTTTCTCCAAGCTTTTATTTTATACACAACCTGACCTGACTTCCGGTTGAAGTGACGCGAACGTCTGAGCAGCAGAATTCCTAGAATGTGCGTATACTCATACTCAATACATGAGGCTGTATTTGTAGAGAGGAAGAGAAGGTTCAGGTGACGGGACTGCTCACTAAATTAATCTGATTTAGGCCAATTTAGAGACTTTAGAGGATTAAATACCTGAACCCGGACAGGTAGGCACAGAGCCAAACATCCAGGCCTCCGGGATCCACTTAAAGAGGAGCTGCTTAGTTAAGAAGATACTTTAAGAAACTCACATAACAGCATTTATTCTCACCTTAATTAGCCAAGCAAATGCTCTGATTCTGCCTGAAACGAAATCATTTAAAATCCAGATCAGCCTCGTTAATTAGATCAATCAACACATTATATTTGCATGTGATTATGCTTCATATAAAAACAGAAGTTATGGATATAAGCACAGCTGTGAAAAGAGTAGCCTTTAAGTGTTTAGTTTGTAAGCATATATGGCTCTACCTCCCACTCCCATCTGAGTACAAAAATGACAAAATTCTAAAAGGGGGTTTGGTTTGGAGATGTCACTAAGCTCTAACTGAGTCTGTAGACCAAAGCCTGAGGGCACACAGTCACATTCCCACCAGACATACTGACACATATCAACATTTATGTACAATAACTGGCAACAATAAACTCTCCTTTAGCTCTAGCTAAGTCTGAAAGTTTCAGTGTGTCTCATTAGCTTAAACAGAGCAAACCAGACCCCTTTAAAAAAAAATCAGCTATTTTCTGAATATTGCATTCAGCCATACAGAGTCGAGATTTTGGATTCAAGCTTTGGCAAATAAAAAAAAAAACATCTTAATCCAACAAAATACATTGATAACTAGTGGAGTTCTGTAAATATCCACGACACTTTCATGCTTCATCAAAGGGCTTTTTGGCACACTGTATGCCACTGCACTACACAGATACTGTCTGAGACACTTTACTTTATTGTTATATATATATTCTGTACATACATATTTATATATATGTATATATATATTCTGTACATATATTCTAGTTTTATTTAAACTTTTTTTTTGCATTGTTAAGGAGAGCTTGGAACACAAACATTTCATTGCCAGCTATGACTGCTTTGCCTGTTATGTTGTTGCATTTGACTAATAAAGATAACTTGAACTAACTTTAAATGACGCTTGCGTCCAGAAACGTGTTTGTTTTTGTTGTAGACAGAATAAAATAAAAATGTCCTCTGCCTCGTGCAGGGAGGCTGCGGGCTCATGCACAGGTCGAGCGTGTGTGTTATGTGTGTATGTTGTAAAGTGTGTGTGAGTGTGTGTGTGTGTGTGTGTGTGTGTGTGTGGGGTGGGGGGGGGGGGGTGCATAATCCTTTCTCTCGCGCTCGGAAAGCCTCTTCTCTGGCAGATTAATGGGGCACGGCGCACGCTCCAACCATCTGTTCCTCCAGCGGCATCGCAGCGACACGAGCAGCCTCTTCATCTCCAGAGTCTCTATAGGAGATTCTTTTGTGTTGGTCTCTATATGATTCAGAAAATAATACAACACTGAACACACTCACTCAGCACAACTTCCCGTTACAGGCGTCAAAATAAAGCCACAGTTACAGTTCCTACCAACGCGTCAGTTCTTGTCACTGGAGTTGTTTCTGACTTGTTGGTGACGTTTTGAGGTTTAACTTTTCTGGCTTGTGCTTCCCCAAAATAAAGCTCCATATCAGGAACAGAATATAAATGTTTTGCTTGAGGCTTGAAGACGTGATTTATTATTGTTTTGTTTCCTGTTTCTGTAACGACCTGGTGACCCCTCAGACTTTGGGGGACCCGTGAGGAAACAATATGCTTTAAAAACCTTGATGTAGGCATATATGTGTCTTTCAGATGATTTTTTTTGTTGCTCATGTTTTCGTCTTTATGTCATATTTATCTGTCTTTCTTTATACATTTAAAGAATCCTGCAGATTGATTCCTACCAGATGAAAAATTGACTAAGAAAACCTCTTTTAAAAAAACTTTCCTCTCTTCGATTTCTCGATTTTCTAAAAATGGGATCCTGTCATGTGAAACCTAGACCAACGTAGGCAAACATAATAGTATGCCAGAGTGTTTTATCTATATTAAAGTTAATGTGATCAAATGAGAACTTCTGGCATCTGAGGTTCATGCACATTGGCGAAAGCAGGGGAAACTTTCAGGGGGATTTCCACTTAAATATGATGCGTAATCAGGCCAGCTCAGAAATCCAACAGACGGGCTAAACTTCCAGGAAGATGATCCTTTAATATGTTTTCTTACAACGATCCTCGTGTTGTTTCGGTTTGCTTTCTGTCGGCAGAAGTTGTATTTCCATCCCCCCCCAAGTATTCTGATTGGTTCGGTGCCAAAAAAGCGTCCACACAGATTATTTATACCTTCATATGTGGAAATAACCTGCATCTACTGCATGTGGTGTAAATAATCGGTCTCATATAAAGAGGACTTAATGGAGATATAGACCTTTGAACTGCACGCCATGATTATTGGAAATGGTAAAAATGCTCTGTTATACCACTAGAGGATACTGTTGACTTTGAGAAGAGATGAAAAAAACAGTCTCAGGCGATTTCTCAAGAGCTGTTTGAGACAACAAATTGCCAAATAAAATTGCCCAATGGAACAGAATGAACCACTCAAAGGGCAAATGCTTTAACAGCAGTTAGAAATGATTGACTTTAGAGCATTATTCACGCACATGGAGCAGGCTATGTTAAGGGGAGGTTGGGTTTTTAAGCTAAATTTAAATGTTTTTTATTACATATTTTTCTTGTATAACAATTTAAACTTTGTTTTTATGATAATTTGAGAATATTTGCCTCGTAGTGCTATTTTAAAAAACATTAGGTAACGAGAAAATGGTTCACAGATTGAAAACAAAACTGCCTGTCATCACACATATTACACTGGTTTGATGAAATATTGCCTAACAAGAAGCCAGACTAATATTTGATTAGATATTCCAATGTTTTTTTTAATATAAATAAAATGTTTGGTTATGTAACAGACATTTTCCTCTGTTTTGGTTTTGTAGGCGTCTCTGTAGTTCCCTATTTTTATATCAGGCTGAAGAAACACTTTTTTTTTTCTGCTGCACTAAAAAAAAAAAGGTCCGTGAAGGAGTTGGCTTGAAAATATCTGTAGATGTTTTTTTCGGACATGCGCAGATGGGCGATGCCATATTGGAACAGGGGCAGCAAGCAAGCAAGCAAGCAAGCAAGCAGCTGAAAGACGTCGCTCGCGTTGCTTTTGCTCGGACGAGGAGAAGAGAGAGAGAGAGGAAGAGAGAGAGAGAGGGAAAAAAAACAGAGGGGGTCTGGTGAAGGAGAGACGACAAGAAACTTGGACAGGTAAGGACAGGTGACGGCTCTGGCGCGCTGTAATTAACAGCTTTCACCGGGGGGAGAGGACGCTGTGTTGTGGCACTCGTGGTAAAACGCTTTATTGTGTTGTTTTCTTCCACTGTTCATGCTTTTTTATGTCACTAATTGTCTTGTTTAAAAGCTGAATTTTACTATTTTACACGAAATACAGTTTAAATGTCGCGTTAAGGTGGTTTTTCTATAACGACGCAATTTTGTTTTTACGCAAACGCGAAGTTGTCCTCGGCGCTCAGCGGGTAAAATGACTTATTGCTGTCATTCGTCTTATTATGAGTCACGTGGGATTTTTTTCTCGACACCCTTTTGGTTGCGTGAAATCCACTGGAAAATACCGGACACTGCCAAAAAATGTCAAAAACCCACTTTCAACATGGCGGGTTATGGTGTTTCGAGGAGGGGGGGGGGAGAGAGAGAGAAACTGCGCCTTCAAAATCTTTGAATGAGGAAAAAATACAACGACGGCAGATAGCGTGTCCGGTTCGGTTTCTTTTGATGGACAAGCACGGGGTGTAATCAATTAGATTCAAAGTGTGCATTGGGCGATTCCGTGGGAGTTTTTTTCCGCTGCAGTTTTGGAGTGTGCAAAGTACATGACCGGAGTGGCAGCCTTGCCTTGCCTTGCCTGCTGCTTCGGCTACACCCCTCATCAGCCTCATCTTCCTCATGTGCACTTCACGTTTCCTCTTTCACTTTTAATCCAAAAAAAAAAAAATGACCGAGCTCTCTCTAAATCTGTTTTTACATCGAATTTTTTTAAAACACTCATGACGATATTCAAATAACCAAAAACCCACCACAGAGCAGGATCGCTTCTTTCACGCCACATTTTGCGACCGTTTCACACTCGGACTGGTTATTTCCCTTCAGTTTATTGTGTCTCTTTTGGGGGTAAATTCTGCACTGATTAAGCAGATAATTGGATTAAGCCGCGCGTATCTGTTTAATGATTTCTCTTCTGGATTGTAAATCCGGGTTTTTTTTGTTGTTTTTTTTTACAGCTTTTGTATTATTCCCGGATTCTTCCCTCCCAGATTAAATTCGTCACCATAATGAACGGAAACAATAAAAGACTGCACGTTATGGACGCTCATGTGCACTGAATAAATCATGCTTCAAGACTTCTTGTTGCTCCACATATGTATTTATATTTCCACGGAGCTGAGCAGAAATAGCCAACTGCACTTACAGTACACTAATTATGAAAAATCGCCTTCAAGGGGGCCTGAGCTGTCAACAGAGGAAGATCCATTCTGCTTTCTTCTTGGTTGCACATCGTTGTTGGTTTTGTTGGTTTTTTTTCTTACAAACCACACAACGGCCATTTTTTTTTTTTTTTTTTTTCATCATGCTCTGTTGTGATAAGGCATTGTGTGTTAATCTGTGTTGTGAATGTTTGTGCAGAAAGACAATCAGGGAAACAGACAGAGGAGGAGTCAGAGCAGGAAGTAATGAAGTCAGGATCTATACTTTTCTCTCTTTCTTCACTCCCTCCTCTCTCTCTCTTTATTCTCTCTCGCTGTCTTTTTCTTCTCTCTCTAACTTTCTCTCTGTTTTTCTGTCTTTTTGTCTTCCTTGTCCACCTTCTTCCTCCAGTCTTCTTTATTTCTTCATTTCCATTTATTTTACACCTTTCTTCTTTACATCTTGTCTGTTTGTCTTACTTTTTCTTCTTTTTCTTCAGACTCTGGTCCATCTTTTTCTCGACTTCCTCTCATTTTTCTTTCTACCTTTCATTCCTCCCTTTCTCTGTCATTCTTTTTTATTTTGGCTTCTCGCGCTCTCTGTTTCTGTCAGTCTTATTTTCTGTCCATCTTTTTCCCTCCTGTCTTTCAGTCTTTCCATCTATTTTCTGTCTTTCTTTTTCATCCTCTTTCATTCTTCCTCTCTCTCTCTTTCTTTCTTTCTTTCTTTCTTCCTCTCTTTCTTCCTTTCTTTATCTCTCTCTTTCTTTCTCTCTCTCTTTCTTCCTCTCTCTCTTTTTTCTTTCTCTCTCTCTCTTTCTCTCTCTCTCTCTCTTTCTCTTACTTTATTTCTTTCTTTCAGTTTTTTCTTTCTTTCTCTCTCTCTTTCTCTCTCTCTCTTTCTCTTACTTTATTTCTTTCTTTCAGTTTTTTCTTTCTTTCTCTCTCTCTCTTTCTCTTACTTTATTTCTTTCTTTCAGTTTTTTCTTTCTTTCTTCCTCTCTCTTTCTTACTTTCTTTCTCTCTATTTCTTTCTTCCTCTCTCTTTCTTTCTTTCTTCCTCCTCTCTCTTTCTTACTTTCTTTCTCTATTTCTTTCTTCCTCTCTCTTTCTTTCTTTCAGTTCTCTCTCTTTCTTTCTCTCTCTCTCTTTCTTTCTTTCAGTCTCTCTTTCTGCTATAAACAAACTCGCTCTCTGCCTGGATTTGAATGAGGGGAGGACTTAGGCAAATATCAGATTTGACCTCGTGTGTGTGTGTGTGTGTGTGTGTGTGTGTGTGTGTGTGTGTGTGTGTGTGTGTGTGTGTGTGTGTGTGTGTGTGTGTGTGTGTGTGTGTGTGTGTGTGTGTGTGTGTGTGTGTGTGTGTGTGTGTGTGTGTGTGTGTGTGTGTGTGTGTGTGTGTGTGTGTGTGTGTGTGTGTGTGTGTGTGTGTGTGTGTGTGTTGTTTCCAGTCATTGATGTTGAAATAAGAAAATATTGAGCAGAGGGAGTTTCCCTCTCTCTGGCTGCTGCTCTGATTACTTCTACTGCTGCTGCTTTTTATTTTTTTATTTTGTTGGACTTTTCATTTTTTTCAGTTTTCACCTCATCATTTGATAGTTAGTTGATCTTTTCTAAGCATCACAAGCTGTGTCCTAATCGGCCGTTTAACACACAGGCCGCATTGTGCACATGTTTAAAAACTCCAGGAATCAAGAGGAGGAAACAGAGGACAAATTGTTGTATCAGACCTCCTGTTGCCAAGAGGAAACAACTCTTGGACGGGGCTAAAAAGAGGAGAACCTAATAGGCAGTAATGCAATAAAACCCCAAAGCCCATGCAGTGGTAGTTAATCTCCTAAATCCCCCCATTAAATCTTTGGCATTGGTTGGCTGTAGGGAAAGGCAGGAGGACAACATGTGGATGCTCAGCGCTCCACTACGGGGGCTAATCAATAAAAAAAAAAAAAAACTGCTCTCAATCTGCGGGGGCACACATGTCCCGCGTCTGAGATTAACTCTCCCAGACCGGCTTAATCCCTCAATGCCCAATCTGGGGCGGTTTCCTTTTGGGGGCCAGACGGCTTCAACAAGTCCCAAAACTCCATCAGAGAGAAACGCTCTCAGCTTGTTTCAGAGATGTTGACCGTCACCTTCTGAACAAAAACACTCTGCATGTTTGTTTGTTTTTTATTAACCCTTGAGGCTTAAAAAAAACGTGTTTGAAACAACTCCACATGCTCAGAACGCTAAAAAAAGACAATCAAATGTGACTTTTGAACATTATTTCAGCCTCCTTTTTGTTAGGAGGATTGTCGATAAGTTTATAAGGTTAAAATTCTCCTTGATTCTCCTTTTTTTTAAAACTCAACTTTAAACCGCTCCCACGCACAGCAGATCTATCGAACAGGTTCTATAATGTGAGAAATGTCTGTTCTTTTTCTAATGCCTGTGCACATAAATGTGGGTCGGACATTCTTCAGGACCTCCGGGAGCTGCATTAAGTTGATAAGAAGCGTAAAATATGTGACCTTCGCTCCAAAAAGTTTGCAGAGACAATAAATATGTCAGGGTGAATTTTGGGGAAATGAGCAATGTGGTCCGTAAGAAATTTGGGCTGTGACACACTTCCTGCATGGTGACTGTGTCTCTTAACTTTGGATTCAGAGTAAAGGACCTTTAACGTTTTTATGTTGCGTAATCACTTAAATGACCAGAAGCCTTTTTCTTTTCTTTTCTTTTCTTTTCTTTTTATTGCCTCCCAATTTGAGGAGAGCACGGAGGACAATGAGAGGGCTGCACTTTTATGTGTTTTTACATCTGATGTGGTCGTTAAAGGCTTCAAATTAAAGGTCATAGTCAGCCGTGCAGCTTCTTTTGTATTTTAAAATACGATGTGCTGAAAACTTGTTCATGTCCAGTGACGTAGAATACTTCAATCTTGATTTATTTCCCTGTTTATGTATTATAAGAGGGAAATGTTGAACTACATATCGTATATAAAATGTTAGAAAACAGTGACACATGTGTTTTGTCTTTACATTGATTGCCTTGTGTGTCCGAAAAACTAAAAATATTCAATAAAAAGCAGCAGACTGTCACGTTTAAGAAGCAGGAATCAGCGACTGTTTGAAAGTTTTTTTCAGATTTCCATACTCATTCTTGCTTCTAAGTTAAACTCAGCTCGAATCAGCTACACAAGTCGATGCTTTTTTATATGTTGTTCTACCTCTACTAATCTAGAGAGTGTAGGACGACACAGTTTTAGTTGTATTCTAAATGCAAAGTGCTGGAGCACTGAGCTGACACAAAACAAAGACTTTTTAAGTGTCAAATGAATCAGAAAAATACATTTTTTTTGGATGTGATTTAACAGATTTTTCAACATTTGTTGCATTTTCTGCAAAATGATTCTATCATAAAGTGTGATGAAGTTCTTAAGAGTCCCAACTAACGGTGCAAAAAGCTTTAAATATTCCATTAAAAGTGAAATTAAGCTGCAAAAGATCACACTTTAAAACCTGGAACCATTACATTTTCTGCTGTTTTTTTTACAGATTTCCAAACTGATCAAGTCACTTATTGCTTCTACATTCATGATGAAGTTCTTAAGAGTCCAACTAATGGTGCATAAAGCTTTAAATATTCCATTAAAAATGAAATTAAGCTGCAAAAGATCACACTTTAAAACCTGGAACCATTACATTTTCTGCAGTTTTTTTAAACAGATTTCCACAGCTTGATCAAAGTGTTAATTATGTGGTTTTATACTTTACTCCATCTTTGAATTGTTTTACTGACATGTTGGAATAAGTAGATTCTGAACATACATTTGAGAAATGAAGAATAAACGAGAGCAGCCTCTGGAGGGGAACTCCTCCCTGCACTATTTGAAACGGGGCGTTGGAGAACTCTTTAATGAGATTTAACGAGCGCATGCTGACGACGGTGATGTGTCGGTGCTGCTGCTGCTGCAGACCGTGGGCCACTTAGGAGAGAAAACGCTGAGGAGAGAGGGGCGAGCGAGCAGGGGAGCGTCATGTGAGCCAAATTAGCTCAGCTTGTTGTTTACGCAATGGATGTTTGCCGGAGCCACTGTGGGATGTCAGGGGTCTGAGTGTGTGTGTGTGTGTGTGTGTGTGTGTGTGTGTGGAGGTGGGAGGGGGCACACACACACACACACACACACGCTGCCTCTGAAGACTCACAGTTCTGTAAATACACTCGGCTCGCTCAGCAGCTCCAGCGTTGTCTGCATGCTTTAATTTTCTCTGGATTTAAAGGAAGTCTTGGACGCTGGATTCAGTTTATTTTCCTCCTCCATTTTTCTTCTTCTACTTCTTCTTCTTCAGTTTTTGTCCTTTTCGTTCGGAACACCTCAGGATGTCGACTCACAGAATGAGGATATTTTCTGCTCTCCTCCTGGATGTCACATTTGAGAGCGAGGAGTTGTTTTGGGGCTGGATCGAGGATGGATGTGTGACCGCGGCGTGCTTCTAGTGTGTTAATTGCCGCGTTGATGAAAGTGGGTGGAAGTCGTGGAGTGAGTCACTGGTGGTGATGTGACTGCAGGACAACAAACCGGCAGGCGAGTGACACGCGGGGTGTGTTGTTGTTGTGAGGATGATTATTGTCAGGTATTGTTGCACAAGGTATTCATAAAAAAAGCTTTTGAAGGTTTCTTTGCATGTTCCCTTTCTGCATTTAAGACTTCAAATCTGCTGCTTCGTTAAGTCGTACATTTACAGTTTTAGGATCAGGATAGAACCTCTAAAAGAAACAGTTTATACGCTCATTAATCCTGTTTGTTGGGTATCGGTTTATTCATGAATCTTGAATGATGCAGTATACGAGCAGTGCATTTGATTCCTTAGTGGTTAAGACCTATGGGATTTCAACCCGAGCGGACATGATTAGTGAAATGACAGAAAATGATTGAGCAACAGGTTTCGTCATCATCAGCTTCACAGACTTTGTGTGTCATGTGAGGATTTTCTTTCTTTTCTTTTCTCTGTGTTATCTCACTGCAAACTGAGACGCTTTCACTTCTGGATTATTGATGAGATGTTTCTTATTTAACTAAAAATCCAAACATCTGATGACTTAAATCGTTTTTCTGGTGAGATGACAAAAGAAAAAGAAAATAGTTCGATGTCCTGGGGCTTGGAATAAGTCGTCTGCTTGTGATTTGTTTTCCCCGTTTTGAACAGCAAACTGGCTGCATTCATAGAAAACTACATCTCCCAGGTAAACCTGCAGGCTGATACAGGATGTAGGTTTAACATCTTTGTTTTTGAACATCTAAATCAGCTCCATCCACTCTTATGTTGGCCA